>NC_068366.1:70350406-70452983 GCF_020536995.1 Dreissena polymorpha
TAAACACCACAGCCACTTTTTTCTTGTGTGCATTTTTGTGCGGGATGCGGCGCTATATATATGCCCGGAAAATGTTCTGACGGTTTAATAAGGGGGTGGGTTTTTAAAAAAGACCCCCCCGCTAATTTTGCCGGGCGTTTTATTTTTCTGACAATAAGGCTTTGATCGCTACATGGATGGACATAAAATTTACATTACAATTTTTTGTATAAATAGCAGATGAATGCTTTACTGAGTCTAAGAACGTTCGTTCGCAAACATGTCGTTGTATCAGAGACTTCAATCGTTTAAAAACATGCCTTCCCATTTCGGCGTGTCAAAGGAAGACCTGGCTAGCCAAGGGTTCATCTACGACACTTGTGTAATCTCCGAAATATTGAGTGTGTTCGATGCTTGTTTTGCCATGTGCACATTTCCATTTGGAACATGGATAAAAAGATGTAAAACTGAGGCATCGACAGCTGTGCCCCGTTTGCCCTTTTGTGTTCGATTGGGTCATGAACACAGAAGAAGAAGTGAAACTGAAACTTAGTCAGCGACGGTTTAGCCCTGCTTGTCCTTTTGACAATGAATCATTCGGTTCGTACTTACAAAGAGTTTTCCAAGCTATATCAAAAGCGAACAATGGAATTGCGAAAACAGAAAGCAATAACCAACGATGTTCAACGAAATCGGTTGATATCCTTCAAACCAAAGATAACCAAAATGATGACGAATACGATAATTACAGTGATTTCGATGACCTGCTTACGGCGAAAATTGAAAAGACTTGTACTCGTACCCCCCCAATTCCTATAAAACACAAACTGAAAAGCAATTAAAAAGCTGAACAAAGGCGTTTGCAAAGGCAACTTTCAAAACGAAGAACAAAAATACGCAATGCAATCGAGATCAAAAACAAACATATTGCCAGGAAAAAAACGACGATGATAATTACACAACTCAAACAGTTTCCAATGATCGAGATGTAAAAACACATGATCGAAAAATGTGTTGGGTTTTGCAGAAGCAGAGATATCGATGATATGATAGAAGATAGTTTTTGGGAATCTTACGACGTTTTTGGAGGAAAAAATATAAAGAAGAATTCGACAATTGTTTTGCGGACGAAATCGGTGGCGTCGATGATGAGAACAAAATAAAATTGAACATCTACCTTATGTTCAATCGCCATATGACTATTTGATTGACAAAAAGCTGGATGAAGAGGCCCACCATATTTATTTTTTCTGATTACGAGGCATTCGCGCAATACATCGAAACGCGGGACGAAGAGGCCGACAATATTTATTTTTCTGACGATGATGCATCCGATGCGGCATTCGAGTGATACATGATATTAACACATAGATGTGTGACTCAATAATTAACATTTTATGCATGTTTGTTTTGTTGTGTTCGATTGTATATGTTAATAAAAAACCTTGAAACAATTGTGCGTGTTGTTTGTTATTTGAGTATGTTCTGAACAAATCACGAAAACACAAGCTATGATACAATACGTTTTATTGAATATTCTTCATGGACATTTTATTGGAATATCTTGTCATCGCATGTGCGCTAAACATTTCAAAAACGTGCTTTGTTTCAAGAATATCTTTGGCAATATCTTTTGACTTTTCAGCACCTCGAAAATCAATTGCGCCACATATCCAGTTTTCGTCGTGAATGAAACTATACAATAAATCGAATTTACACAGATTTGCTTTCGTAGCAAGAACGTTCAGAGTTTCTTTTGTCACATCTTTGATCAGAAACGACCAAACTGAAAAAGTTTTCCTTGAAGTACAAAAGTCCATCAGCGCATGTTGAATCTTGATTTTGCTTATGTTTGTTTTGCTGCAAACGAATTCAACAATTTCATCAAATAGACACATTATCAACTTCGTTGGTTGTAGAGAAGCTTTGAGTCTTGCGTACGTTTCGAATTGATGTGCAAAATGTTTTCTTGTATTTATTTCTACATGCTGGAAATCTGTCCACAGACACATAGGAATGCTATTTGTGGTGTAATCCATGTGAATGACTGGAAGACAAATAACTTCAATTTGTTTGTAGAAAATACTTATATAGGAACTTTCCAAAATGACAATGCATCAAAAACTCGTCATGTATATGTTTGTGCATATAGTTGCCCTGTTTTTTCCCTTAGTTTTACATACAAATGCGTTAGGACGTCCTAAACCAAATTTTTATGAACCGTCTTGTTTCAAGCATGTACATAATACACCGATTGACGTTACGAATGGTTTATTTTATGTGTTGATAAACGTAACCTATGAGTATTTGTCATTATACGACGATGTCAAAGAAAATTTACAATTTTTCAACAAATGGATGCAAAACCCAGAGTTTAGTTTAGAAGGTCATGAGCAACAATGCAAATCCATAGGTCTATCTAGATGTCCGAACAAGAAAAAAGCGTTTTCAAAACCGGTATACAGTGTAGTTGATGGTTTTGTAGCGGGATCAATGTTTATCACTTACGACTTACCAAGTCTTTTAGTTAGATTGCAAATTGAGCCGAAAACGTACTCTATCAGTGAGTTTGTAGAATCTGTGTTTACTGAGATTTACACACACGCTTGGATACCTTTGTTTCCGTACAATTTTTCATTGACCTATGATGGAAGTGAAATTTGTGCAAATGGGATGCACGGTCATGCCTTCATCAGATTTAATACTGAACTGTGTACAACGTTCGGAACATGGTGCGATGTGAATTTAGAAGGTGCTAGTCCCGAGAAACAGGATCATGCGTTAACACGAATCAAAAATGCGTTATTGAAGAGAAAAATGAATGATTTGTCAGTCGCCAAGTATATCAAAGAATATGATCTAGGTTTGGAAATAATCCCTTCTAAGTCCAAAGAATTGCGAGACACAATTACACAAATAGAGCAAGAAATGAGTGAGATCCGCTTAAAAATCGATGATAAGTTCGACTTTGATCAATCTGACGAGGATTACTCTGACGAGGATAACTTTGATGAGGATTACTCTGACGATAATTTGGATGAAAAGCAAAGCGCTGAAAATGTACCAATTATCGATTTTTCTGACTTTTTTTTCAAAAACACTAAAGTTCTGTCAGTAACAAACAAACCTATCGTTGAACCTATCGTAAGCCAAAAAGTTCACGATCTTCAAAATGCCAATACTTTCGTTAGCCAAAAATTTTACGATATTCAAACTTCTACCAACAAGCCAAAAAACAAGATAAGTCCAACAGTTAAAAAAAATACTGTTGTTAACCAAACTTCTCACAAAATTCAAAATGCTCTTACCAAGCCAAAACTCACCGTTAGTCTGCCAGTTAAAAACGATAACATTGTTAACCAACAATTTCAAAATATGCAAGATGCTATCAACAAGCATAAAATGGGAATTAAGCACAACAAGCAGACCGTTGCAGAAGTATCTACGTATGGATTGCAAAATTGTTACTGCCTAACATGTAATCGTTCTACTACAATCGGCAAAGTACATAACAATCGTTGCTATTTCATCAACTTGGATTCATCATTCAAGATTTCCTCTAATACGCATTTTTCTCCGTTTCGTGAATACACACTCTTGATTATCAACGAACGTAATCATGCTTTACGTGCGATGCTAAGTCAAATAGTGAAACAAGTGAGTAACGAAGTTATTCTCGCGAAAAAGGCTTCATCATATCGACTTACTGTCTTCAGCACCAAAGATGGCACAACTGTTGATAAGATTTGTATGTCGTTATTCAGAAATACGTATCAAATTGAGAATTGTACCGAGAGCACGAATGCTGTGCTTATAGCGAGAAATGGTCATTTCATTCGCGTACCACAAATACAATTGGCTAATTTCACGTTCTGCGATATTGGTGCTGTGAAAGCGGAAAATGGCAAATGTTTTCGGATTGATGCAAATTGTTCGCACTCAAGTATAGCGAGTGTTTACGATTTGGATAATACGGTTGTTTCATATTTGGTTAGCATTACTCAGAACACGGCACACAATATGAGTGAGGCAAAGTTTCAAATAAAAAATATAGATGACAGTTCTGTCACAAGCGAACACTTCATTGTGTACAACAAAAGGACGAACAGTGGACAAGAATGCACGTATGTCGATATGCGATCAAAGACCATTTCAATCGAAAAATGCAAACACAGTCCCACGATTTGCGAGGTTTTGTTGGGTAAAAGTACATTGAATGACGAACCGGGACTTAAAAAACTAACGTTGTGGGAAACTGTCGCTGTTTGCGTTGGTGGATTCATTGTGCTTGTGATAGCTGCTATTTGCTTCATAATTGTACTACACAGCATAGCTCGGCATAACGATACTGTTGTAAAGAGTTAACATATATCAAAGCGTTTGTATCCGCTATTGCATAACTCACAATGACTTCGTTTGACAACATGTATACCATTGAACGCGAGAGCATTGGTAACACTCAAGAATTTTCCATCCACGTTTTTAAATGCATCAGCGTTTTGATCAATGAACAAGAACTGCTCGAAAGCATTTTTGAAACCATACTAGACGATATTGGAGACGAAAACGTGTTCATATTCGACTTGACAATCGAGTTTTGTTTCACAAAAGTTAGTAAAACTCTACATATCAGTCAGCTAAATTCGCAAAACTGTTCGTGTTTTGACATTACTTGTGCTATGCAGGAACAAGGAATAAATTTCACGGTACCAGCTGATCTTCATGTTTTTGTAACAAAAAACGCATAAACACATTTTCAGTCATAATTTCACTATTTTGAGTTGTTGATGGATTACAAAGTTAAACCATGTAACGGTATGCGTTGCACTTTATGTTCTCAAATAAAGAGTGGAAATAGTTTTCAGTTCAATTGTGGTTTTGTATACATTGTTGAAGATGGAGAGAACTTGACTTGTAAATCAAAAGATGTTATATATGTTCTGAAGTGCAACACTTGCGGCGGTGAGTATATTGGCGAGACCGTTAATTTGAGAAAACGCATTCACACACACAACTCTCATATTCGAACAGAACAGCACTATTGTCGAGCTACTGATCATTTGATAGAATGTGGGAAACACTTGTGCGATGTAAAAGAACGTTACACTGTATTCGTTTTGGAGACAGAGCGAGACAAGCATGTGCGTAAAGCAAAAGAGGCGTACTACATTCGTTTATTCCAGCCAATGATGAACAAGTAAGGCGTGCATTATTTTTCAAGCGTATATATATAGCTGCAGTTAACAAAATAAGCACACTCGCAATCACTTTCTACGATGGCACAAGCAATGTTGACCTCGAGCTATGCTATAAAAACGAACAACCGAGAACGAATACAGCAGTTTGCGAACACTGTACTCAATCACGGCGTGAAAAGGAATTTGGTTTCTGAAGTCGAGTCAGGTGTCTTCTTGTCGCCTAACGATTATTTGAAGATAAAAGAACTTTCAGAGAAACTAAAACAGATTGATGCCAAACTAGCGCAGTACAAAAGCCTCAAAGTAAGAACGCAGAATCTGATAAAGGGCATCAAGAAAACAAAAAACCTGCAGGACGATGTTGTGAAGACTGTGAGCTCTAACGTTTTCGATCGAATTCCAATTGATGTGATTAACAAAATACTCGGTTCTGGGGAAGACGAAAACATGTTTGCGCTAATAGAGCGAATAAAATCTTCCAATGTTGAGGAAAAACGCAAATATGCCGATATCGACATCTCCGATACAGAAATCTCAGATACGCTAAACGATGATGAAAAGGAAATTATGAACGGTCTGGCTGTTAAAAGAATGCGCAAATCTGGTGAAACGAAAGCTGCAAAGAAACCGAAAAAGGAAAAGACTATACTCAGTGATCTAGAATTGAGCGATGATGACGAATGACTACGTTGTTGCAATATTGTATGATTATGTTGACTTGTGTGTGTTACATTTTTTGTATATGTTGTAAATAAATTGTATCAATGAACTGTAAACATTTGTTGCCTTATCAATGGATATTGACGAGGTTTTGATTGTTGACGAAGACGAACAGTTAGCACAAAACACCTACTTGCTTTCACCCATGTACTCTAGACATCACCACGAATGCTCGCTATGCATTTTTCAATACATAACAGAATATGAAGAACCAATACGAATATTCGAAAGCAAGCTAGTAGAAATGAACTCAAAACTCGGGTGTGGAATTCAAACGTGTGTCACAATGGTTCTCAATGAGTTCAAAGACGATGAACGCATGTCGTTGTTCAAAAAATTGACAACTAGCGAAATTACAAGCCATTTTGATTCAGTATTTGGCGATCCTATTTGTGGATACAACCGACTTAAAGCTTACAATTTTTTCTCTCTGTTTGACGAAAGTACGGTTAACAATTCCACATACATAAAGTTTATTTACGATACATACAAAACTTCGAGAAACACTTCACTCTGTCCTTATTCGCTTTTAGGAGTTTATGTTTTTCTTGTTATGATTAACACTATAGGATGTGATTCCCAGCTCAAGAAAAAACATGACTTTTTGTGGATGTTCAACTGTCTATACAATCACAAATTACGGTTTGGAAAACTGCGATAAAAATCTATTTAAGGTTAGTTTTTCTATAAAAAAAACACTCAACCCACACACAACCATGTCAACCATGTCAACCATAAACGTTAAAGATATTAAACGGGTCACTGACACCGAAGCCACGAATCGCTTGTTCACTAAACTGAAGTACGATATTGGTATTGAAATCTCTTCAAAGCTCATTCAGGCGCTTAAACAAAGCAAAGACAGGGTTGTATTTTATGTGGGCAAAGAACAAAGATCATACCCAGCAGCAATTGTGAAAATGTTCACTAACGTTAAGACAAATCATGTCAAGATTCAGCCGAAGTACAGTGTTCAAGAATTGATGAACGTGTTTGAAATTCTCATGAACCTGTCTGAGTACCAATGTAACGGTCTCACGCTAGATTACTCGGATTGGCAGTCAATCTCTAGCCTGGTAAACATGATCGAACTCGCTGAGCACCTAGGCATGACAGAAGTGGTGATGTTTCTTAAACGCATTCCACAACTTCTTACATTTCACAACAAAACCGCGTATGATAACGAATTGCTCAGAAGAGAAAACGAGTCAAAGGAAAACCTTCAACCGAAGTCAGTCAACGAACTTAGTGAAAACGATGATAAACGTTCAAGGCCTAGGAAGAGAAGCTTTACAAAGGTGTTCAGTCGTAGTCTGAGTCGAAAGCGCAGAGAAGAAAATGTGATGACATAAGTGTTGTACATTTTTGTTGTATGTTGTTAATAAAGAACAATAACAGTAAACTTGTGTGTTTGTTTTGTTCATGCAATAAGACAACCAAAAGCGTATTTTTCTGTTTTCTACTTTTTATTCACATAAAATGCATTTCAACGGTTTATTTATCGATAATAAAAACACTCAAAGTCATAACTTCTAATCGGTCCAATAAATCGGCGTCCAACCCCACATCTCAGTTCTACACACAGCGCATTTGTTCCCGTTCATATGCATGCGCCAGCAACAGTTTACGCAAAACAAGTGCCAGCATGCAGTTACCACACAGGTTTTCTCTTCAATGCGGCAAACAATACAAGTTCGAGAGTCTTTCACAGCTTGCTCTTTCTCCAGTTGAAGTCGCGCAATTAGTTTGGTGCAGTCTTTGCGACCACAGCAACAATCTGTTCGAAAGTCCATACGAATTTGTTCCATTATCTGTATGCATTCCATTCGTATTTTTCTAACAGACAACCACCATCGCAGTTCTTGAATACAAAACGCCGCAAGAAATGTAACACAAATCATGTCTTCTTCTTGTCGTTGTCAGGTTTGGTCTGTTTGCGAGTCCAAATATCGGGGTTTCGTTCTTCGATAATGAATAGTGTTAGCAATATGCCGAGAAAGAGTGTCACAAACATCAATTAATGCAGTTTACGTTTTGCGCAGCGCTTATATATGCACATTTTGTAACGATCTGTATCGCAAACCATTTAAGTGTCTGTTGGGAAATTGTTACATTTCAAAACATGTATTTTCACCGCAGAAAATGGTCATCGTATGCTCGTCCGCAAATTTCGAAGTATGATCGCATCAAGTCACAAGCTGATGCAAAACAGTTGTGGGAAATAGTATCGAAGCATTTGAGCATCACATCAACTGAAAAGCCCAAAGTTAAGAGGTTCTATAAGTTTAAATCTGACACGTTTCAACCGGGTTGGTCAAATTCTTGTTTCGAGCCAAGACCTGAGTTCAAGTATGAAATTAAACTAACGTGCTTTGGAATCACAGTTCACCTTAGCGTGTACTTATATCTTGTTGAAGATGTTGTTGGAAACGTCGACGACGATAATTATGGCGATGTCGATCTAATAGTAAGGGATACACTAGATGAAACGAAACTGCTTTTCAGTATTGCTGATCGAGATGGCGAGACTGAAAAGAAATATGATTTACTGAAATCCAACGGCTGTGCTATGTGTAAGGAAATCATCGATATGATTGGTATCAAAGACATTTTCGATAAAAACGATTTGTTTGTAGAGTTGGAATCAAATTTATTGTTTAGTTTACAGAGCGACCGTGAATGTGATGATTGTATATATGAAATATATGAATAAAACAACCAAAAACGTATTTTTCTGTTTTCTACTTTTTATTCAACAAACATGCTTACAATAATCAACAAATGCATTCCATTTACCAGGTTGTTTTTCAACCCAGTCATTTAGTCTATACTTTCGAAAAACGTCTTGAATCTTGACCAGGTGGTAGAAGCCTTCAAGGTTGTATTTCGATCGTTCATGCACGACGGCAACAAACAAAACAAATGCAGTCACAAACACATCCCAGCTCAAACCACTGTTCAGCTTTTGTTCAAGCAATTCGGCGAAATAGTCTTTATCGACACAAGAGTTTATCAAGTCATATTTCGTAAGAACATGCATCGTTACCGTTCTATTTACAAGCAAAACCACACATTCAACAATGTCACAAAGAGTGTCATTTGAGTCCTCAAACTGCTTGCATTCCAAGTAATTTGCTACCATCGCAGCCACAAACTCACAGCTGAACATTTTTTTACGTTATGACAACTACTGACTTTGCGTGAATGGTTTTATACTCGAGTTAGGCGCTTGTTATTTGAACTGTTGTAGTAGTTTGTAAACGTCTAGATTGAAATCCTTGCAACACATACGCAATAACTATAACTATAACCAAAGAAACAACCACAAATGTTAGTGCAATAAATAAGACCCAAAAGCTGTTTATTTTGGAATCATCGTCACTCGGTGAATCCAGTCCCATACCAGGAATTCTAATCTGACACAGAGTTCGTTTTGTTGTACAATCTTCATACGAAATAGATTTTTCATTCACGTCGATATACAAGCACGTATTGTTCTCATCATATGACACTCGCGAATAGACTATCGCGTAATCGTTCAATTCGAGCGTTTCGTTCAGACTGTCAATTTTGAACATCAAATTTTGAGATATTGCATTCACCTTCGGGTCGTGCGTTCTGTTAATCAGATAGTCAAAAGCGTTTTGAAACTCTTCTTCTGTTTGCAGCACTGCTGGTAAGCACTGGCCATCTTCATTCACCACGAAACAAGTTTTAGGTGATGTGATCGACGCTGCTGCGTTTTCGTCAAATGAACATGTCTTGTACGCACGCGGATTGAAAGGTGACACAGTCACAAACTCTCCTCGATCCGCTTTTAACAGCGCTACGTTAGCCGTTTCGCATGAAATGCCCAAATATTTTCGTTTGAACAAATGAACGCATTGAGCAGGCCTATCTTTGTTGTTGAACAGCGCTATCTTGATAGAACCTTGAATGTTGTTCAAAATAAATTCGTTGCTTACTTGAGTGAAAACCGTTTTTAGATGAATGTTTTTTGTCCAAAAATGACCACATCGTATGCATTATGGTCGGTACGGTTTACAGTTTTACGTACATTGACGTGCGTTGAAAACTGGTTTCCAACTTTGAACTGTTGCTCAATACTGATAAAGTAGCAAGATCCATCATATATTTTACCAATACTTTTAGTCGGATCACACACATTGCAATAACAGTTTTGTAAACCGTAAGAAGAAACGCTTTGAACTGTTGTGTTTGCGCGGACAACAATGAAAAAACACAAAATGATAAACGCCCGCATGCTTGGCTCAGAACATCAAGAATGACAAGATCCGTTTGTTTAAGTGTGTTTTATATTTATTTTAGTTCTTATGATCTTTTTATTACGTACGACATAAATCCTATTATTCCAAAAACGATTGCAAACACGACTAGAATGCAAAACACAACGTCGACAGATCCTTTTTCGCCATGTTCGTTAGCCTTTGTGGTTGTTGAGCCATTGGTGGTGATATTACCACTCGTTATGTTATCGATTTCACTGTAGTTCTGTTGTGTGCTAGTTTTGTTTGCAACTTTCGATGTGGTTGTTGAAGAAACACTTTGAACTGTTGTGTCTGCGCGGACAACAATGAAAAAACACAAAATGATAAACGACCGCATGGTTGGCTTAGAACATCAAGAATGACAAGATCCGTTTATATGAGTGTGTTTTATATTTATTTGAGTTCCTTTGTTTTTTTTTATAACGTTATACACAAATCCTATTAGTCCAAGAACGATTGCAAACACGGCTAGAATGCAAAACACAACTTCGATTATAACAAGGACAGATCCTGTTTCGCTATTTTCGTTAGCCTTTGTGGTTGTTGAGCCATTATTTGTGATATTACCACTCGTTATGTTATGGATTTCACTGTAGTTTTGTTGTGTGATAGTTTCGTTTGCAACTATCGATGTGCCAAGATCGCTATTTTCTTCAACCTTTGAGGTTGTTGAACCATCGCTAAGGGCATTGACAACTGATGTGTTATGTTTTTTACTTAATGTTTTAGTGGTATTTTCGTGTGCAACTCTCGGTGATGCTTGCGTGCTTTTTTTGTTAACCTTTGTGGTTGTCGAACCATTGTTGGGGATAAAAGCAAGCGTTGAGTTTTCCATTTCGCTGTTTGTGTGTGTGTCAATTTCGTTTGAAACTGTCGATGTAACGAAATTATTATCGCTACTGCGTTTTTCGATGTCTGCAACATGATTAGATATATTGTCTGGTACCAAGAATCGCCATAGAGAATCAGTAGCTAGCATCCTACCTATATTCGGGGTCAAAATCAAAAAGAGTTTGCCTTTGATTTGGAAACAAAACCTGTCCCTGTGATTATCAATGGCCTCGAGAATATCATATTGCGTTGTGTACATTCTCTCAGGAATATATACAATTTTGCGTAACTTGTCTAGCTCATCATCATAGGAAACGATTGAGAATGCACCATTGTATATACCCAGATCGCGCTCTGGCGATTTCTTGAAGCAGTTATCGTTACAGCTACATAGAGACACAAACAAGACAAATAGTATGAAGCGCAACATAGCTGGTTTTTATTTCATTCATCTAACAAAACACATGTAATAGCTATATAACAAAAAATTTGCACACAACAGACTACAACACATAATCTGCAGGAATGTACAAAACGAGGCCGTTTGTCAGCAATTCCTTCGACACACAAAATGCGACAAAGTTCGGTGGGATGTGAATGTTGGGAATGCATGTTCTAACCGCTTGAGAGAGCATATCTTCGTGTTCTTCGTTTTGACACTGATTGATGAAGTAAACTTTACATGGGTCTTCTTCATGTAACATTTCGCTAACGGGCATTGGGGCTTCTTGTACCTCTTGTTCTGGGATAAACGTTTCCGCAATTTCTTCTTTCACGATTGACAAATCGACCGGCATACTGATTATCTCATTTTGCTCCGAACATGCCTTCACATCAGAACAAGGCATTTCATTTGTTTTGCAAATTTTGCAAAGCATCTTTTTGGGGAGACTCGACTGATCCTTTGGATCTTCAACAAATTTGCGTTTGCGATTAGGAATAGCATTGACTAGTCTACCTTTTCCCCCATCGATCAGCTCCGTTTCAATGTGAAGACTGTTGATGTGCTTGCGGTACAAAGGATGCATCACAAACAAAACCTCTAACGCCTGACACAAATTTGTATTTGGATATCCATATTTTGGTTGTAGTGAGTATACGTTAGCATTCATCTCTCTCATTTCGATGCCAGTTTGCAACGCTTCGTATATTTCACCACAGCTTCTCACAATTTTCAGACCTATTGTGAGCTCTTTCTGTGTACTGACAAGCTGAAAGTTTTTACTCGGTAGCACTCCTTTTTTCACCAATATTTCCACGATATCATTTTCCGAACAATCGAGTAATGTCATGACTGCTCGAAAGTAGGTGTTCAGCTTCAATCGTATCTGAGTCCTTTCCAAAGATAGGCAAGTGGATTTCACCGAATAGACTTTGCTAAACTCCTCGATTCCGTGCAACTCCAACACTGGTATTATGCATATTGGCAGTCTGTAGTTTAACGTGGGATTCGACTGCATGTATCTACCCTTCTTCATGCGCTCGTTTAGAGTTGCGAAATGTTCTGGTACTAATGTTTTCAATATTTTGAAGTAGCACATATCAATCTTTTCATCGGCAACAGAAAACATCAAGTCAACATATCGTTCAAACGCAGCTAGTGTCGGTTCATCGAGAAACACATGGTCCAGCGTTGGCTTGTAGTTCAAGTAGTCATACGGACTGTTCGTTATCGACGTAAAACGCAGTCCCTCGACATCTGTGAAAGGACATGTAACGCTAAACATGTACTTCTTTTGGTGACCATTCGCATTGAAATTTCTTTTCTCACGAATGAATTTTTCGCACAATGTTTGGACCGACATGTTGTCGCTTCTGTTGTCAGATTGTAAATGAGACACATTCAGTTTTTGTTGCAGTATTTATACAAGTCGTCGTATTACAAATTCCATGATAAAAACCTAAATTGTTGAATTTGAATAACAGAAATGGCTCGTTGCAGCGAAAGGAAAGGCGAAAGCAAATTGAATACACTCATCAAAGAAAACCAACCCGAGTTGCTAGCTACACACATTAATCAAAACTTTGGTTTCGATTCATCGTGTTACATTGTTATCAAAGAAAAACATGTTTTGCCTGTTGATTTCACACAAACAGACCTAGAACAAGTTGTCATTCATATATCTAAACCTGAATACATACAGTTTGTGAAGCTCAGGTTTAGTGGTTCTCAAAGCAATGGGTCTGATTTTCTGCTTTGCGAACAAACCGATTACGAAGATAACTACGGCAATGAGGTTCATCAGTGTCACCTTTATTTTTCAAGAACATGTACCAAAGATATGGCAGCTACGAGCTATTACTTGACACAAGCCTTAAGTATGATTGGAGTACTAACATTTTCAAAGAATACGCATGACAAACTGGCTTCGTGTCTAATCAAACGTTATGGTCAAACACTCGTACCCAAATGCACTACTGATTTTTGGAACAAACAACTTGACTCATTTCGCATGAGAAGCATTCTTGAGGTCTCGCAGCAAGATGACTCAGCGACACTTCGTGAGGAAATTGAGCGTTTGATGCAATCAAAGTACAACTTCGTTTCTTGTGAATACAATACGGCCAACAAAAACCTTAATATTCTGTATACTGAAACAAGTAACAACAGCTTTGGGTTAGTGGTTGTCAAAGAGTCGCTGCAAATAAAAGGCGCTACATGACTGGTAGATCAAATCATTCTTGATCTAACCTTCAAAGCGATAACATGTCTGTGCCAGCAACTACATTCCGGGTTCCAAAAACTGAGGACTGGGATATGGAGATTAGGCTGTCTGAGATAAAAAGTATGTTGTTAAGAATTTCATATGTTAGTGTTGGAGGTTTGATTGTAAACGTTGAATGCTGTAACTAACTTTTGCTTGTTCTGTTTCAGAAACCGTCACTCCAAAAACTGAGGACTGGGATGCCGAAATTGCGGTGGCGAAACGTCCGACTTTCAACATCAGCGTGGGCAAAATGACGCAGAGACAAATTAACAGACTTAACCGATGCTGGACCTGTCGCTGCGTGCCTGTCAATTGTACATGTTCAAAGTATTGAATAAACTTGTTGAAACGTTAACATGTGTTTGTTTGTTTGGTAGAAAATGTTATATAGGTAGTAACTTGAAAATTGATTCTATACACCTAAACAATGCTAGCCGTTGAACTCAAAGATTTGGGATTTTTTCGACATATGTTGCGTTTGAATATTGAAAAGTGGAACAAAGCTGTCGAAATGTACATCATGGATCTCTATCCAGATGTGAAGTTTACATTTTCGACGCGAGATCAATGTTGGAAAGCGACAGATACGGAAATTGTGTACTATGTCGATATTGAGGTTATTCTGATCAATCCGAAATATGATTTGTGCTGGACACACCAAGATCCCACAAAACGACTTCAAACCATTAATGGGATTTTGTTGAGCTCAAAAGCCAAGAGAACAAAACTCGTAACGTTTGACCAAGAGTATTTTTGAGACAAAAAATGTATAAAGATGTTGAAATAATCAATTGCATGTGAAATAAAACGCATATCATAGCATGGATGATACCGACGCTGTGTGCATGTATCGAACAAGTATTTACATGGACAACTATATCGATAGACTGAAAACTTTTGAGCATTGGTCGCCCCAAATACAGCCAAACAAATACCAGCTTGCTTCTTGCGGGTTGTACTACTTGGGACAACACGACCGTTGCAAATGTTTTCGTTGTGGCATTGTGTTGTATCATTGGAAATCTACAGACGATGCGTTCTTGGAACACCATAAACATTCACCGAATTGCCAGTTTTTGCGAATGGTGGGTCCAGGAACAAGACTATTGATAGACACATGAGTAGGTTTTGTATGATCGTGTTGTAAATAAATATCATGAACCGTTCAATTCGTTTTGTTCTTATTCTTGTAGTAACATATACTTATTCATGCAACTACCAAACGCAAAGTTGAAAAACAAGTACTATTGTGTGCACGAATGTTTGATTTCGCTATTGCGTTAGTTATTGATATAACCCAGTGTCGTATGTTTTCTCAAACTATATTATCCAACTCTAATCAAAGCAAATACAAACAACTATGTATATGTAGTTTCAAACGATTTTATTCTGCAACAATCAATATTTCAAACATTCAATCTTTCGCAACAACAACGTACAACAGTTTACATAGTCCACTAGATCAGCCAACATAGTCCACTCGATCAGTCCATCACAGATGCAAAAGCCTCGCTCCTCTGTTTTGACCGTAGCCCTGAATTTCGCCACACCATTCGCAGCGATCGTCGATCCGCGTACATGACACACAGCTGAGGGCCTCGCATCTACGGCAAAAGTTCACCATCGAAAAAAAGTTTTTGCACCTATGACACACAATCACTAACGTAGTGTCATAAACAGTTGGCAGCATTTCGCCCATGCTCTTAATCCATCTGTTACAAGCTGCTTTGTTGTTTCCAGCTAACGACTCATTCTCACGATGCTTATTCTGCCTCTCTAACCATGCCTGGAAACTGCCACTTTTCTCCACACTTGACATCCATTGCTCGCAAGCTTTTCTGTTACTCATTATGCGTGTTGTTCGTTCAGTTTCAAAAATCGAAATGATTCAAACACGATCAATTCGCCCTTTTATAGTATGCCGTTATTCAACTCAACAGCATAAAACTCGAAATGCATATCCCTTCCCCAAAACACGAAATTTCACAAAGTCGACAAAAGCCCCAATTGTATGTAAACAAAGTGTTTTATGTTTTCATCGACGAGTATTTTTATCAACAAGCCGAATTTTGCGGAATATGCGGTGTCATTAGTTCTAGAAAAGATAGTTTTAATTCATGCTTGACAAAAAGTTTGTAGTTTACTTTGCTTTTTGGAGAAATACAACGTTCAAAGATATGAGTTTCATCCGAACCTTCCGAAAAATGGGTGTTGTTCTATGTACAGTATCGATACATGTATGTGAGGCATGTTAAGGCTTTCTTTCTTGGATTGAGAGTTCAAGAAACGATGAATTCTGTCAAAACATGATTACGATTACAAGTAAGTACCACCAAAATATATTTTTTTGTTTCATGATAGACAAAACCGTGTATTGTTGAAATGTCAACACATCTCAAATGTAAACAAAGAAAAATGAAGTACATGATAAATCATATTGTGTAGATTTTTGTACCAAAGTTAAATGCTCTTAACAAAAGGCGTTTTGCAATTCAGATTATTGTGACCACTTCTGTTTTGTGTTTAAGAAGGCAGTTTGGAACTTGATATGTGTTGTTTTGTTTTTTATCTGCATCAGACCTTTTTGACTGTAGGTTATTTGTAAACATCAAACTCTGCCATACAAAGTTGATTTCTACAATGAATGAACACTTAGTATATACTTTTTACCGAGTGCTGCTAACACCGTGACTGAATATTTCATCTCATGTCATAGGTTGAACAATTTCTTACCAGAATTTACATTTGAGTATGACAGTTTATGTGAAGAAAACATGTGCACTGATTTGTTTTCATATTTCTATGTAGGCTCACTTTTCATATTTTATCCATAGAATGCATAATTGTCCATTTCAAAGTCTTCTTCACAAAAATATTTGATGTCTAAAACTGCAAAAAAATCTATATACACACCAAAATGCAAATTCTGCTTTTTGCCAACATGTGAATTTTTGGCCACAACAATCTTTCATTCAAGTTGACACAAATATGTGTATCAACAGCAAACCCCATAGGAAGTTTGTCTTGGTTAGAGTACCTATAGTATAGATATTTAAATATCAAGAAGCAAACCCTTCATAACAGGTTATGGTGTACAAAGTTCAAAAAAAGGTATTAACACAAAAAATGGAAAATTTGCATGTGTATCAGTACAGAAACTGTATTGCACACAAATATTTTATCATGTTGACTTGACAGTGTAGAATATTTCATCTTGAATCAGAATTTGAAATTGTGATACACTGTATGAATTACAAAAGAACATGTGTTCACTTTCTTTTCAAACATTTTTCTCTCTACAAAAAAACTAACTGCATATGTTATTCTGTTTCAGGTCTTTTTTCTGATCAGTTCCCATGTAAGGTATATTTTAGAATTTTGATATAAATCCCACATAACCGGCTATGGTTGAGAATGATGCAAAAAAGGTATTTACACAAAAAGTGGAAACTTTTGCTATTTTGCAGGCATGACAATGTCTGTTTACCAGATTTCATTCAAATACATTTTACAGTGTGTGTGAGCTAGCAAGCACAACCACAAGCCAATTCTTGGTTCAGATTCATAAGCATCTGCATTCTTGTTTCAGTGCAAATATGTGTGAAGGTAATTATGGGTATGAGCTAGCAAGCACAACCACAAGCCATGTCTTGCTTCAGATTTCATAACTATAGCAGAATATTTGACAATTTTAGTACACATCCAACATAACCGGTATGATGCAAATGATGAGAAAAAAAGTATATAAATGCAATTTAGAAAAATATGGTTTTCTGTCAGCACATTCATGTCTGTCCACAAAACTCATTGTGTGTGTTTGTTGTGCAGTGATTCAGTCATTCACAAAGCGCATCTAACAGTGTCTGCTTGAGCTAGCAAGCACAACCACAAGCCATGTTTTGGTTCAGATTTGTTTTATTGAGGTCCATAAGAGAATATTTGAACATTTTGATACATGGCTCTCATAACTGGTCTCATTCAAATGCTTAGAAAAAAAGTATATAAATGCTTTTTAGAAAAATATGGTTTTTTGTCAGCACATTTATGTCTGGCCACAAAACTCATTGTGTGTGTTATGTGTGAAGTGATGTTCAGTTCATATTCTCAGAGTGGTTCAAGGAAGAACGCCTTCTCTCGCAGAAGGAAATCTAGGTTCAAGCCCTAGCTCTGATATGAGGTTGAGAAATCGCTGAACGCAATTTACAGTGTGTGCCAGTTAGCAAGCACAACCACAAACCATGTTTAGGTTCAGATTTTTTTTGTATTCATGACTATATACGAATATATGAAAATTTTAGTACTCGGCCTACATAACAGCCTGATGCAAAATGACCTTGACATTCATCTGTTTACATGTAATCTAAGTGAATCTGCACTCTTGTTTCAGTGTCAATGTTTGTTAAGGTTATTATCGGTGTGAGCTAGCTAGTCATTTCTTGGTTCAGAGTCATATCTATAAAAGAAAGTATGAGAATTTAAGTACACAGCCCTCATAACAGATCTGATACAAAATGACCTTGACATTCATCTGTCTACAAAGAATCTAAGTGCATCTGCTGTCTTGTTTCAGTGTCAATATTTGTGAAGGTAACTATGTGTGTAAGCTAGCAAGCACAACCACAAGTCAGTTCTTGGTTCAGATTTGTTTTATTCGTGTCTATAGTAGAGTATATGAGAATTTTTATACATGACTCTCATAACTGGTCTGATGCAAAAAGAGATTGCCATTCCGAATGCATATTTCAGTGTGTGTAAGCTAGCAAGCATAACCACAATCCAATTCTTGGTTCAGATTCATATCTTAAGAAGAAAATATGAAAATTTAAGGACATATAGCCTACATTTACATAACAAGTCTGTTGCAAAATGACCTTTACATTCTCTTGTCTACAAAGCATCTAAGTGCATCTGCACTCTTGTTTTAGTTTCAATATTCATGGAGCTTATTATGACCTTGTAGTACCCGAGAACCCAACGGTAAGGAATCTGGTTCTGTTGATTAGAGCTTTCATTTGCAATATTTTGTTTACTGTTATCATCCCTTGACATTCATCTGTCTTCAAAGAATCTAAGTGCATCTGCACTCTTGCTTCAGATTTCATAACTATAGACAAATATATGAAAATTTTAGTATTCAGCCCACATAACAGGTATGATGCAAATGATGAGAAAAAAGTATTTAACTGCAATTTTGAAAGCAGGCTTTTTTGTCAGAACATTCATGTCTGGCCATCAAACTCATTGTGTGGTGTGTGTTTGTTGTGCAGTAATGATCAGTTCATGGAAATTTAAGTACACGGCCTACATAACAGCTTGATACAAAATGACCTTGACATTCATCTGTCTACAAATTCATGTAATCTAAGTGCATCTACTGTCTTGTTTCAGTGTCAATGTTTGTGAATGTGTAAGCTAGCAAGTACAACCACAAGTCAGTTATTGGTTCAGATTCATATCTATAGAAGAAAGTATGAGAATTTAAGTACACAGCCCTCATAACAGGTCTGATGCAAAATTACCTTGACGTTCCTCTTTCTACAAAGCATCTTAGTGCATCTACACTCTTGTTTCAGTGTCGATGTTTGTGAAGGTTTTGATGACCTTCTTGTTATCAAAAAGCAGAAAGAATCAATATGTTTGTTGATGAGACTTTTCATTTCCAATTTTTTTAAGGTTAACATGACCTTGAAGTTACAAAGATTGTTGCATAATAACGTTTGTTGATGTAAAGTCAAGTTCGAACAATTGCTCAAGGTAAACATGACCTTGTAGCTGTATAAGCATATACGGTAACAATTTTTACAAGCATCAATCATGTAAAACAAAACACGTTGTAAGGTTCTATACATTTTATTCATTATATGTATCAACCAACAATGCCATAGCGAGAACCAATTTGACATGTTGCATTCTTATCATATTGATGTTTGCATTTCAGACAAATCAATTGCCCAGAATTTTTGTTGTAAACGTATTCAAAATACTTAACTATGCAGTTCATACAGCAGAATCCGTGCCCGCACGTCTTGCTTA
Organism: Dreissena polymorpha; assembly: GCF_020536995.1. NCBI lineage: Eukaryota > Metazoa > Mollusca > Bivalvia > Myida > Dreissenidae > Dreissena > Dreissena polymorpha. The sequence continues at coordinate 70,370,165 of NC_068366.1, forward strand.
TAATTGTTGGTGGATTGTCTTCATTTTTACAAACTCTGCACGAATCGATTTCGCCACTGCTCTGTAATTCGCTAGATATACTTTTAATAACTTTCGAAATATGCGTTGTCGCATGTCCAAGGAAAGAGTTTTGGCTTGAATTTTCAATGGTACTTTCTTCAGATTTTAGCATCAGCAATACTTTTTTGAGATTGTTGATTCTTATCTGAGCTTTGCCGTGCGACGATTTTATTAACTGTTGTTTTTTGAAATACTCATCTACAAAGTCAGTCTTCTTATTTTGAGTTGTAATAGCGTCTAGTTTTGCATTTCGTGAGTCTTTATGTCTTTTGATACTTTGATCGTCAAAATTAGCCATAGCTTTGCGTTTATTCGAAGTCTTTGTACTAGTCGAACTTGTTGAGTCGTTGGAACTGTGCTGTGATGACTGAGCCTTGAAATTAGCAGCTGCATCGTTTTCTCGCGATCGATATTCTGTGTTAAATTCTTCGTCACTCATTGTGAGAAGTGAGTACAAAATTGGATTCTTTTGTATGATCTCACTGGATGTTGAATTCAATGGATGAGTTTCATCACCTAACTGAACACCAGTATTTGTAAGTTGTTTGGAGGCCATGTCGCTTTGCTAATCACACGAGAATGATTGAGTTTGTCAAAAGACTGGCTTTTTATCGTAAAATTTTGAGTTATATTATTTGTTTCTTATTTTGCTGCACATTGCGAAAAATGTTGATGCAACAAGATGCTAGATTCCACAATATGATCAAGGTCAACGTGAATATGAAATTGTGACGCTGTATGCAAGTTTCTCGTTCATGCATAGAAATGAGCGTAATGTCAGATATTGTCTGATCAAGTATTTTGATCCATCGCAATTCGATACGAAATTGTTCGTAAGCTCAACGTTATTCCACTATACAATCAAACTATATCTAACCTGCTCGACTAACAACCAACACATCATATGCATTTCAACATTTTATTTACCAACAAACAAACAAGCATATGAAAACAGTCAAAACAGTTAATCCGTGAAAAGCATTCGCACCCAGCCAGTAACGTCAGCTCGACACATAGCGCAGTCTCCATCGAACATCATCAGGCAGCAGTTTTCACAAAAAGTATGCCCACATTTTGTCAAGGTACAGTTTTTTTCGCCATCGTAGCATATTGTGCACGTTTTCAGGGCTCGAATAGCTTCTTCCTTCTCGAGTTGAAGTTCTCCTCTTTGCGAAATCAAAGCCTGTTCCTTCTCGAATTGAAGCTGCGATATTATTCTTTCGCTTTCGCTATCGTGTTGCTCTTTCAGCGCTTTCTCGCGTTTAGACCACTCATCCTCGAAGAAACGCTCTTGATCATCAACCAAATGTTCGCTCGCTTCTCGCTGATAAGATGAAGCCTTTTGAATACACGATACCATTTTCTTGCAGACATCGCGACCTTCTTTAGACATAGCGAAGTCGCTGCTGTTAACGAACGCTGTAACCTGACTTCCAAGTCTGTTCAAATGATAGCCGAACGACTTTAGATCAATTGACGCCGATTGTTCTGGTCGAGTGTATGGCTTTGTAGCATGTCGCTTGCCCTTGCCAGTCGTTTCGCTACTACCACTAGCAGCGTCTGTGTCCTCGAACTTTGGCAGTCGGTTTGCGTATTTCGGCATGATTTCGAGTCAATGTTCTCTCTTGGAGTCTCAAATCAAGAATGATGACCATACCTGTCCGTGTCGCTTTATATACCCAACGGGCTGGTGCGTTTTCAGTATATAGACAAAGCATAGCGCTTACATACCAAAGTCCTTGATAAAGATGAATAGCAAATTTTTTACGCGTGGTAGATGTCGACACTCATATTTGAGAAAAGCGCTGAGCAAAGTTGCATGTCTGAAAGATTTTGATCAAACGTACGTTAGCGAATTAGGTCAGTACTTCAGAAAGACATTTCCCACATTACGCGATGAATGTCGGTTGTTCATAAAGCACGAATTAACAATTCAGAACAGGCGACCCGATTTCGTTATTCATATACCAAATGTTACCCTAATACTACTCGAATACAAAACATCGAATGTTACAACAAAATTACGCAGAGAATATCTAACTCAAGTACTCGATACGTATCACAAGTTTCGACAAAGCTTATGCGTTAGTGAAAATTCCAGCCATATACGTTTACTTAGCATTTTGCTCATTCGCAATTCTTCATCTCGACAAAATAAAATTGTGTGTGTGAAAAATGAGTTAATACCTAACAGCTGTTATTTGATATGAAGTTTTATGAATATTTTTGCGAAATGTACTATGATCAAATTTCAACGCAACAGTGCAGTGGAGTATTTTTCAAATCACAATATCTCGCTAGTACAACTTTTTGCTGTAATAATTTCACAACGCTAAAATTTCCAATCCAATACTTCATCAAATATCTACCAGCATCGCACGAGAAATTACACCCAGTACAGCGAGGTCATAAAGTGCAGATAATATCGAACGTCATTTCAAATTAAAGTACACGGATAGATGAGTATTTGCGAGAAAGTTTAACTGTACATTTCTCAACAACCTATGCAGATATTGGGATCAAATTTTGACTATGATATTCAACTAAGAAAGCTCCACAATGATTGTTCCATACGTTGTATTCTTTTGTTAATGCTTCTTGGACAAAAGTGCAAGTTTATGGTCGAAAATACCGTTTGTATGAAGAAAACTTTTTTGCCTTTTCGTTTTGCTAAACGAAATATGTACAGTTGAATAAGGAATTGTTTTCTGAAGAATTTGGTGTATACCACTTTGCATGTATGTGAATCATTTCGATTAAATACGTAGGAAGTTAAACGCAACATTGATATTTTTCTTGACATCGGCATCGAGTCAAAATTCATGACGTGCAGTAGATCTACGTAATTTCGCTTCATGTAAACAACCTTGGTGCAATATCGTACAACGAGGTTTAAGTGCATTTTCTTTGAAACCACTCAAAATATCAATATGAAATTTTCAGTGCATGACACAGATGGCTATATGCTACAATTACGTACTGATTAGTTTGCCCTGAAATATATGTTTCTATGTTAAATATCTGTCCGAAATCTTGTGTATGAAGAAAACTTTTTTGCCTTTTCGTTTTCATAAACAAAATATGTACCGCTGAATAGGGAATTGTTTTCTGAAGAATTTGGTGTATATCACTTTGTATGTATGTGAAACATTTCGATTGAACACGTAGAAAGTTAAACGCAACATTGATCGTTTTGTTTAAATCGGCATCGCGCAAAAATTCATTACATGTAGTACGTCATTTCGCTTCATGTAAACAACCTTGGGTAAAATATCGTACACCGAGGTTTAAGTCAAATTTCTTCGGAACTGTTCAAGTCATCACTATCAAATTTAAAGTACAATGCCCAGCTTATTGTTAGCTACAACTTTTCTATTGTAATTTTGGTTCCAACATACATGCTTATGAGATAAAAATCACGTTGAAAACGTTCGCAACAAGAAAACTTTTTCATCCTATCGCTTTTTGAAACAAAACTGATATCATCTTATAGAAAATTTCATTCCGAATATTTTGATATGACATGCGTGTATGTTTATTGTATCGCTTGATCAAGACTAGCCGAAAACCATTTTGCCTGTAATCATGAATTGACTTTTAAAGCACACATGTACTGTAGCTCGAACGTCATTTCTATCCATGAAAACAACTTTGGCTTGGGTGCAATATCTTACAATGAGGTTTAAGTCAATTTTCTTTGAAACCACTCATAATATCCAGATGAAATGTTCACCACAATATTCTATCATATGATAGCTACAATTTTTGTCTCGCCTATATTGTTCTCACACGACTCATTGTGTCAGATATTCAATTTTGCAAAATTCGCTAAGAAGAAAACTTTTTCGTGTTAAGAGCATTTATCTTCATTTTGGTATGATTTTGTAGCAAATTCAATTCCACGCATTTTGATGTATTACACTTAAACGTCTGTCTAAACACACAAACAATACAGTGCAATAACGATTTCGTACTAAACGCATTTCTGTCTTTAACTTTAGATTTTTACAACGTCGTCTTTTATCCATGTAAACAAACGAAACAAGATGTTAAGTTACATCGGTTTAACTCAATTTGCTCGAAAACGTCTCATGATATTAAGATGAAATTTTCACCATAATATGTAATCCTATGATAGCTACATTTTTTGTTTCGCCTATATTGTTCTCACACGACTCATTGTGTCAGATATTCTACTTTGCAAAACTCGCTAACAAGAAAACTTTTTTGCGTTAAGAGCATTCATCTTTAGTTTGGTATGATTCTGTTGGAAATTCAATTCCACGCATTTTGATGTATAACACTTAGCTATATATCATAACACAACAATAAAACAGTCCGATAACGATTTTGTCATAAACGCATTTCTGTCTTTAACTTTAGATTTTTTTCAACGTCATTGCATTTCTATGCATGTAAACAAGCGGGGAAAGAGTTTAAGTTGCATCGGTTTAACTCATTTTGCTCGATAGCGTCTCTTGATATTTAGATGATTTTTTCACCACAGTATTGCATCATATGATAGCTACAATTTTTGTTTCGCCTAAATTGTTCTCACACGACTTATTGTATCAGATATTCAACATTGCAAAATTCGCTAACAAGAAAACTTTTTCGTGTTAAAAGCATTTATCTTCATTTTGGTATGATTTTGTAGGAAATTCAATTCCACGCATTTTTATATATTACACTTTACCGTATGTTTAGACACAACAAAAATACAGTTCGATAACGATTTCGTACTAAACGTTTTTCTGTCTTTAACTTTAGATTTTTTACAACGTCATTCATATGCATGTAAACAAGCGAGGGAAAGGAGTTTAAAATGCATCGGTTTAACTCAATTCTTTCGAGAACGCCTCATGATATTCAGATGAAATTTTCACCACAATATTTAACCGCATGATAGCTACAATTTTTGTTTCACCTATATTGTTCTCACACGACTTATTGTATCAGATATTCAACTTTGCAAAATTCGCTAACAAGAAAACTTTTTTGTGTAATGAGCATTTATCGTTATTTTGGTACTAGCTTGTAGGAAATTCGATTCCACGCATTTTTATATATTACACTTTACCGTATGTTTAGACACAACAAAAATACAGTGCGATAACGATTTCGTACTAAACGCATTTCTGTCTTTAACTTTACATTTTGACTCAACGTCGAAAACTCTCTGCGAATAGAACAGTGATTTCGTATAAAGTTTAACTTCGCGTTTCTTCCCAACCACTTGAGATAAAACCATGCTATTTGTATCATCTTGTTCAGTGAGATATTAGCTATAAATTATACGCTGATAAATTTTCCCTAGCATTTATGCGTGTGTGTTAAAATCGCAGATGTTTGATTTGAAAACGAGTCGGTGAATAGAAAACTTTTTTGTACTCATTGATATTGGGGTGATTTGAACATCTGCTTGTACAGAATTTAATTCTGCGCATTTTGATACCACATACTCGATAGTGTGTTGAAAATTGGCTTCACTATAGACCGAAAACCATTTTGCTTAAAACACGCCTTTGACAAATTCTTCATTAAAACACAACGTCATCTCATTGAATCTGTTAAAGACTAGTGTACAGCGAAATGCGTTTTACAAAAAAGTTGAGGTCGTGTTTTCTCTTTAATCATTTAACCGATCTGCATAACATTTTCGCAATAACATGAAACACGATAATAGCAACACGTTTTGTGGGGATCATTTTTTGTTAACATATTCGCATATAGAAGAAATTCTTAGCTTTTCGCATGAAAATCACTTCGCTTACAAGAAAAAAACTTCCCATTTAAGACAAGTACATAGCAATTGATACCATTCGATAGGAAATTCTGTTCTGCACATTTTGATGTATGATACTCCACAATAGGTCTAATTACAAGAATACTGCTGAGAGAAAACGCATTCGTGCTTATAGAAATTTTGAACTTTAAAGTATCGAGTTTAACCGAACGTCGTTAGATAGCGAATAGTTGATAAAACTGTGTTTGTATCGAAGCGGTTTATTTTAACTGTCACAATAACGCGTGAACGCATTTCGATGAAATTTTCACAATCATAACCAGCAAATAAACAGGAACAATAAGAGTTTAAATATTTTGCAAGTAGATAAGTGGATATATGTCAAAATTTCTGTTTATTGGCAAAACTTGGGTTGATATGAAAAAAAGATTTTCATTTCGCAATATGATACAGTAATATTTGCATCATGCGATGGGGAATTTATTTCTGTGCATTTTGGTGTAACATACTTGATGTTTTTGTAAAACGCTGCAGTTATACGGGCAGAAAACCATATCACAACAAACACACATTTCATGAATCGTAATTTTGACCCTTCGTTGTCAGTGCAAATCGACGACGTCATTTCAATGAAACTCATCTTTCAACTTAAAGGGGTGTTTACATATCGACGATAGAAAATTGTGTTTCTTTGACAGTGGTTTAAGTGCAATATCTATAGAACCAGTTGTCCAAATTCCATAAAATTTTCACCAGATGAACCGAAATTTCGATGCGCTCATACTGGTACTATTTGTGTATACAAAATCGAACGCGCGAGTTATGAAATTTTGATTTTAACGCAAATTTTCTCGATATTTCAAATTTTCAAGAACAATTGTACACATAACCAAAATATTTGTATATCAATTTGTAGGCGCCAGTGTGCTGAACATTTTGATATATGTGGTTTGATATTTATTTTCTATATCTTCGTTGTACTAGTACAAATCACAAAACACAGTTGAAAAAATCACAGCGCGATAGTTGCTCTTTAATAAAGTTAGTGCGAAATCATATCGAGCTGCTTTCGTCAGTCGAACGTCATGAAAACATTTGAGTTCTCGGAATTGAAAATAAATATTGAATTGTTCAGGCTATGTAGAAAACTAAATGGGTATACGGGAATATTTTGTGCTGATGTTAAATGTTCAGTAATAAATATTTTGATGGATTACTCACATATTTGATATGATCTAGGATTATTTCAGAATGATAGGTTAGTAAATCTATGTTTGACTAGATTTTTTTATATACTCGCATTTTGTCGTTTTGACATTGACTATAAAAATCTGCGTTGAGTACGCCTCATAACAAGATTTAAAACTAGAAGACAATGGATTTGCTTTAAATTGAAGAAAATACTGGATGGATTGTACGGACTCATGCTTATCAATTTTTATGCCCATTCAAGCTGTGAGTGTGAATATTTCGGCTTGTATGGTCATGAAAAAATATCATCACAAAGTCAATATTTGTAGGATTTTTGCATGGTAAGTATGATTTTTAGATTTGTCATCAAATACACATTCGATCGTAACTCAAATCATGAAGAATAAACATTTTCCATGTGCTTTTCTGTCATTCTTCGTTTGGTCGTTGAAGGGTTCGGACGTGTTTTTCGAAGCTCTCGACGTCGTGACCTAATTATAATTTGAACTGCGCGGGTAAAGAACGCTCAGTTGCGGCTTGGACATTGACCAATACGGACGTGTTTTTAAAGCGCTCTGAAAAAAGTTTTGACTTTTAAATTTTTTTTACTACGACAGAATCTTAGTTGACTGATGGTATTTGACAAAGACAGACTTGTTTTTGTGAGCTCTGAAAAAAATTTGACTTTGAAATATTTTTACGATTAAAAAGTTTCAGTTGACTTTTGAACGTTGACGAAGACGGACGTACTTTCGTGAGCTCTGACTATTGATGAAAAGTTTTGAGTTTTACTGACTTGTACTTTGAGAGTAAAATTGACTTCGCGTTATAGAATAGCGACTTGGTACTCAGGTTGTTGAATGACTGGATGACTGAAGTGTTAGGTTATTGTTATGAGATAACAACTTGACTTTGACTTGAGTTGTGAAATGAAATCATACTCTTATGCGATGTTAACTTTTGAACGTTTAGTATTGACTGACAACGAACTTTTGTGAGCGTTATATATGAAATGTTTGACTTACATTAATTTTTTTGAACGACTTGACTTCACTTTAAGTTTTGACATCGGACTGATCGGACGTGTTTTTTTAAGCTCTGACTGTTGTGAATAATTAAATTTATGTTGTGGTGTCAAGCGATTGACTGTCAGTTGAGGTTCAGATGTCGAGCTGTGCGGACGTGTTCATCGAGCTGCTGTCTACAAAAAACGTGAGTACAAATTTTTTTCGTTTTACTGTTTACAAGTTGCGTGATGATGTATGATGGTTGTAATGTGTTGGGTAGAAATTACTCAGTGCTGATACAGTGTCGATATGTTGTGATGAGCGATAATAGTGGATGATGGTGGAACAGAATATTCATTGAGCTATTTTGAGGAAGCGAACATATGATGGAAAAATGTTGCAAAAATATTAAATGCATGTGCTTATATGTACTAAATATGATATTGCTTTACTTGTATTTGCATGCTGTTAACATTTCTATTTTATTCCAGTGGGCTGTGGTGAGTATTGCAGATTTAACTTGTATGTGTGGTTTTTAGTTAACGATGCTTAATGAAAACTGTTATTGTACACTTAGTATGGAATGATGTGAATGATGATATGATGGGTAGAATTAATCAGTGCTTGTGTCTAGAAATGCTGAATGTTTATTGAAAAGGCTAAATGCTAGCCAGTACTAAGAGTTGAGCTACCGTGGGAATGTGAAACGAACTGATGGTGTAATATGATGGTGTATTGACATACTTTTCTTATATGTACTAAATATGATATTGCTTTACTTGTATTTGCATGCTGTTAACATTTCTATTTTGTTCCAGTGTGCTGTGGTGAGTACTGTAGATATTACTTGATTTTTAGTGTCTATGAATGCTGATGTATGATAGCTATAGCATGAGCTCAATGCTAACCAGTATTATGAGTTGATGTATTGTGGTGATGCTAATCGAACTGATGATGTAACATGATGGTGAACACTTACTGAATGCATAAAATTTATTGAATTGCGTTTGTTGATATGCACTATAATATGATAAATGTATTGCTTAACATGTATATTTCATGATGTTTAATTTCAGTGGGCTGTGGTGAGTACTGTAGATTGTATTGCCTATGTATAGAATTCAATAAAAGATTATGACTGAAAACTGCTTTTGATTCTTTTTGAACAGTTTTAGGGACTATAAGTCTATAACAAAAATATGTCGGTTGGCGTTCATACAGCAATGTTTTGAGTAGTACAGAAATGTTTCTACGTTTGTGGTCGCCAGTTGTCTGTGATGTGTAAAGTGAAAAATACACGGAGCTTTGAATACAACAAACATTTACTGTTTTAACACAGATTGTGTGCTATGCATTTTTCGATGTAGATCTTTTTCAGATTTGACATGAAATGTAGACCTGACATTTGAACAGAGCTGGGAAACGAAAAGGTAAGTTTGTTAAATTTCACAATGAACACTTGTGTTTTGACAAAAGAAGAGATAAAGTGAGTTTTGTCATCATCATGGTTTCTTTCAGAGTATAACTCGTGAACAGATGAAAACCTATTTTTTGCTAGATTTTCATGTACTCTTTTTTTGGATGATAAGTATGTCAGTAACTCAAAATCATACGGCTAGTACAGTATGGAACATGAATGCTTTGTTCAGATTTTCAGATGTGTGCTGGCAGTTCAAGTCTGGCAGCTGAAGTGAACAGTCGTGTTTTCTGGAGCTCCAACAATATGCTAGAAGGTAAGTAACTATGTTTGTTTTGCATTGCATGTTTTTATATGTTTCAGACTTTCAAGCAGAGATGTCATGCTGACTGGAGTTGAGCACAGGGCAGTGACAAAGTGAAAGGTAAGTACTTTTGACTGAATGTTTGTTCTATGCATGTTTTGTTTTAATACATTTCAGGAGTGCTTATCCAGTGATGATATGACAGTTGGAGTGAACAGTGGAGCCAAGCAGTCTTGTTTTTGGAGCTACTCAACAAGCCTTGAAGGTAAGTTTAGAATTTCTCAATGTTAGTGAATTGAAGTACTGTCACTTGCTTTTGGACAGTCGAACAGAACAGACGTGGTTGCGAGAGCTCTCATATCTGTTGTGTTAAACTGTTTTTATGATATGTTATGTTTGTTTGTTTGTTTGTGATGTACTATTTTTCAGATGCTGATGGCAGTGATGGGTTTTCAAGCTGACCTGAACAGAAAAGCACTCATATGGTAAGTACAAAATAGTTGTTATATGGGATGTTTTGTGCATGCTTTTATGTTTCAGGTGTACTTGCTGACAGCGACGAAGACGAATCAAGAAGAGGAACATTGTTGAGAAAGTGATTGGGACTTGCAAACAGGGTAAGTGTAACACTTGTGTTTGTTTAATTTGTAACATGCGTGCTTTGCTCTGTTTCAGATTTCACATGCAGAAATTAAACAGGATTTCAACTGCTGAGACACAATTCATCAAAAGTAAGGTAAGTTTTAATTCATTGATTTGAGTTGTACAATGTGTTCTTTACTTTATTTCAGATTCGAGTCACTGGTTTACACATGGAAGAAGATTTCCACGTCTGTTACTCAACTCTACAGAAGCAAGGTAAGTCGATCAAATTTTTGTTTTAGTTTGTACTGCTGTAATGTGATGGTAAACTTATGCTATTTTTCATGTGTGCTATGCAGAGATGGAGAATTCAATTTTAAGAAAGATTAACTGCTGCAGCTTAGCTCTGCTCTGTGTTGATTTTTGTTCAAAAACGTTTAAAATGTATGTGTGTTTTCAGATGTTTTGTTTCAGTTGATGTCCAGATGGCAAGCAGTACAGACGTGTTTCTTGGAGCTGCCAAACAGTGAGTACAAACGTTTTATATTTTTCAGTTGTTTACTCATAGAAGTCTGTGAAAGATGATAACAAGGGTTGAATTGCACAGTACTTGTGTCTAAAAATGCTGATGTGTGACGGTTTACTGAAAAGGGTAAATGCTAGCCAGTAACACTTGAGCAACCGTGGGATGTCGAACTAACTGATGATGTACTATGATGGTGAACACTTACTATGTGTATCGAAATGCTTTTGTTGTTATTTATTATAGACGATTTGATATTGGTTAACATTTGTTTGCATGCTGTTAACATTTCTATTTCATTTCAGTTGGCTGTGGTGAGTATTGTAGTATACATTTGTTTCAATAAATCATGATGAATGAAAACTGATTTCGATTCTTTTTTACAGTTTTAGGGATTATCACTCTATAACAACTCTGTCGGTTGGTATTCATGAGTGTGAGCTTAATACAGCAATGTTTGAGTAATACAAAAAATGTATGTACTCTTTTGTGGTCGCCAGTTGTCTGTGATATGTATAGTAAAAAAAAACACAACACAAAGCTATGAAGCATACAATTGTTTCAAGGTTTTATCAATAATTGTGTACTGTGCATGTTTTGATTTAGTTCGTTTCAGATATGACATGACCTGAATATTTGACAGTCGAACAGAGCTGAGCATTGCAGAAAGGTAAGTGTTTTGTTTGATATTTACCATGCATACTTTGCTTTGCTCTGTTTCAGATTCACATGCAGAAAAGGTCTCATAGTAGCCTCAACTGTGAATAAGGATATCAACTGCTGTGACTAAACTGTTGAAGAAGGGTAAGTGGAACAATGTGTTTGTTTTATAAGTACCATGTATGCTTTATTTTGCTCTGTTTCAGAGTAGACATACAAACAGTGTCTTGCTTTGCATGCTATTTTTCAGGTCTCTCATGCAGTGAGGGAAAAGAAAAAGATTTCAATAAAGAATCACTGCTGCAACTCAGCTCTTTAAACAAGGTAAGTGTTTACTATGTTGTATACAAAATGTTTCTCTTTCTTACTATGTTTCAGGTTAACATTGCAGAGATGTTTTGACAGCTTGTGACAGAAAAGAAATTCAGCAGCTGTGTCTTGACTGTAGCCACAAGGTAAGTCGAAACAAATATACTGGTTTGTATGTTGTGTTGTTATGCCCTTCTATGTTTCAGACTTACATTGCTGTGACTGTTCCACAGTGGGTCAAAAAAGAGACGAATACAGGTTTCAAGAAGAAAATTGGCTGTTAAAACTCTGCACAAAATATGAGGTAAGTGAACTACTCTTTTGGTTTGTGTTGTGCTTTGTTCTGCTTAACTATTTTTCAGATTTGAGTGGTGGGTCGTTACAGAGCAGACTTTTTGACAAGTGAGAAATTGAGAAACAGAGAATGATTCAAGATCAGCTAGGTAAGTCTTGATTATTATGCATTGCTAAATGTTTTTTTCATTCCAGTATGGCTGTGGTAAGTACACAAACTTTCTATAATTTAATATTGAACTGTTTTTATGACCTGTATTCTGCATTGTAAAATGTCTGTTTTTCATTTCAGTATCCTGTGGTAAGTACACTAACTTTGTATAATTTCATATTGAAATGTTTTGATGACTTGTATCCTGCTATGCAATGCTTAATATATTTTTCATTTCAGTGTGGCTGTGGTAAGTACACTAACTTTCTTTTCTTTTTCATATTGAACTGTTTTGGTGACTTGTATTCTGCTATACAAAATGTGTTTTTTTCATTTCAGTTGCCTGTGGTAAGTACAATTGCCTTCTTTAATTTTCATATTGAACTGTTTTGATGACTTGTATACTGCTATGCAAAATGTCTGTTTTTCATTTCAGTAGCCTGTGGTAAGTACACTTACTTTCTATAAATTCATATTGAACTGTTTTGATGATTTGTATACTGCTATGCATTGCTAAATGTTTTTTTCATTTCAGTATAGCTGTGGTAAGTACACTAACTTTCTTTAATTTTCATATTGAACTGTTTTGATGACTTGTATTCTGCTATACAAAATTTGCTTTTTTCAATTTCAGGTCAGCAATGGTAAGTATAGTGTGTTTCTTTATGTATAATTTTGTATACATATTGTTTTTTTTCATCATATCATGTCTTTCATATTTATGCTTTGTGTAAGTAAAATGTTCATAAATCATTCTTATCTTCAAACTAAAAATGTATTGTGCTATGCAAAATGTCTGTATGATTTCAGTTGCCAGAGGTGAGTACCATAACAGTTGAAAAGTTAGTTTTGTTTAGTTAAAGTTTTGGTTCACAGTTCTGTTTGTTATTTGGCAAAATTTACATGTATGCATTGAGTCTTGATTTCAGCTCGATTGTGGACTGAAGAAGATTGCCCGCAGAGGGATTGGATACAAAATACAAAGTAAGTACTGAGTTTCTTACTAAAAGTTTTGAGTTGTATTCATTGTATGTTAATATGCTATGATTGCTATGAACATGACTTTTGTATTTCAGCGAAGACAACATAGGTAAGTAAAATTGTTATCTGTTTCATGTTTACTGTTACAGTTCAATATTGTGTTTATAAATTGTAAGTTGTACAAACACATTCAAAAGTTTCTAATCATGCTTTCGATTTCATTTCAGCTTTACTGCTAGACGAGTGTTCTCTACTACTTGACGAGTCAGCTTTACTACCAGGCGAGCAGTGACAACAAGGCGCCTTTGTGGAAACAACACAACAAAAAAGTGAGTATTAGTTGAAATTGTTTTACTGTATGTTATACTTAAATGCAAAATTGTGCACATAAATTGTAAGTTGTACAATTACAATGAAAGTTTCTGATCATGCTTTCTATTTCATTTCAGCTGTACTGCTAGACGAGCAGTGACAGAAAGGCGCCTGAACATGCAACACAAAACAAAAAAGTAAGTATCAGTTAAACAGTTGGTAGAGTTGTGTGTTTTTCTTTAGCAGTTTGTGTTTACTATTTTATTTGATACATGGTATATTACACATGCATGTTTTTATCATTTCAGGCTGTTTACTTTCATCGTTTACTGTTTAACACAATTTGCTTTTCTATTTTCAGTGCCAATATCCAAACCTTGATGTGGACACCGAGTAGTCAATACATACGTGTGGCGTACAGCTGCGACAAAACCGTGGGTCCATCGCACCGATAACTCGAACATTGGCCCGCGTATGGACATCAGTGCAACTTTGTGAATCCATGTAACATTGCGAATATGTGTCGATCGAAAAATGTGAACATTATGCAATGAAACGAACTCGGTGTTGCAAGTGGCAAGTGTTGACAGTGTGTATGTTTATGTTTATGTTTTTACATGAAAAATAAAGGAGATTGTTCTCCTACCTTTTTTTTCCTTGTTTTATTGTGCTGGCCAGCAATATTGATGTATTGATGTATGTGTTTGTGTTTAAACTATGCAATACCAAAATCAAACAAAAAATAAACATTAACAGTCATTAACTGTGTTTGGGCGGCCGAGGGGTTTAAGACTCCACAAGTGTGAAGCGCACTGATAGCACTTGGGGGTAAACACCTCGGTATTTCGGTGCTAAAATGTTTTCACGGTGCTTATTTTGACGCACTGTTAGAACTACCAACCAGTAAATGATTGCTTGATTTATAAAACAAATATTCAGTCTCTACTTTGGCACAAGAGACTCTAAGTATCAAATACCAACAATTTAGACGCAGACAATCACATGGTGGTACACCAGTCCGAATATACTCATTGCTCTAGCCAGGATTGCAAATTACTTGTGTTGACTAGCAAGGCTCCCTAGTAACGGAGCAGTGTTACTGGCGTTTTTTGGGTCGATAGTGCTTAGGTGAGGTTTTGCTCGAATCGGGAGCGGGTCACTCGCTTGGGCGAGTTAGTTTTCGCTCGTAGTTTCCAATCTGGCTAGATCAATGTAAGGTTGTTTTGACTGCTATTTGGCAAGCAGAAAGACAACAGCGGTTAATTGACTGAGTATGGGCGACCGAGGTATGTAGGTGTCAATAGACCGACTCCACAAGTTGCGAAGCGAACCGATAGCACTTGAGGGGAAACGCCTCGGTTTTCGGTTCTAACATGTGTTATCCATGCTGTCGTTATACTCTGGCAAGGCTCCTCAATCTATCGCGAGGGACACTCATTATTGCCCGCAAGCTTTAGAACCTGACGTGGGTCGATGCGTATGCGAGTCCGAGGACGCGATGGCATTTGATAAGGCTACCAACCGGTTGATAACACGCATTGTTCAAATTGTTAGGTTTAAGTCTGCTAGGGCTGGGGTGGGAAGGCGACTTCTCTTGTACTCAGACAAGAGGAACGGTCACAAGTCCGTAAAAACGCCGAGTGACACCACTAGCTTGCAAACGTACAAAGCAAAAAACTTTCAAACTTGAATTTGAGGTAAAATGATAAAAAAAACTATATGAATGACTAACCGATATAAGATATTTTCCATATGGCAACAAACTATGCTACTCAATGTTGCGTTGAACATTAATTGCGCCTTACGAACTACTCGTGTTGAGACTTACATTGAGTGACTCGTAAACGTAAAGCAGTTACTCGCTTTTGACTGCATACACATTTTGTACAACGGTTCGTTATTGGTATAACTTGTCTTTCAATGAGACACATTAGCACAAACGTTCAACAGTATTTAGGCTTTATATTGCGCTTGTAGAATATACGAACAAAACACACTATATAATCTACAATCGATCGCATAGTTA
This sequence comes from Dreissena polymorpha, assembly GCF_020536995.1. Taxonomy (NCBI): domain Eukaryota; kingdom Metazoa; phylum Mollusca; class Bivalvia; order Myida; family Dreissenidae; genus Dreissena; species Dreissena polymorpha. Next base: position 70,385,728 of record NC_068366.1, read on the forward strand.
GCTACTTGAGTTGATATTGACAAGCGCTGGTCAATCATCTCGTTTGTAAGCTTTCGAGTGTACACAGTAGTTTGCAGTTTTGTTTCACACATAATACAAAATATGGATGAAAAAAATCTATATACATAACAGTTTGCGATATTAACTACTTTTGCCTCTTGGCCAAATCTACACTCGATCGCATAGTTTGCTACCTAGGTTGATATTAACAAGCGCTGTTTGAAAAGCAGTATTACTTCAATGCTATGGTTTGGTTGTAAGATAAAATACTAGTATATGATGCATTGATGTAACAGATATGTAGGCACATTCGTATAGTAGAAGAAAATTCTCAGCAGCAGCTGGTCTGCAAACACTACAATGCGATTTTGCAGTTTGATACGAACGTGTTTTGTTCACGTGAAGTTGAAATGAAAATCTGTCGTGTCTGATCAATGAAATATATTTGATAAAATAACACAGTTGAAAGGCAGTAACATATCTAAGGTTGTGCTATGTTACAGCTCCACAAATAGTTATTCGTCTTGCAAGATACTGGAACAGATGTCCACATGTTATTGTATATAATCTGATTTAGGATATTTTGAGAAATTATGCAACAGAACATTTCTGCAAGATGTGAAAAAAATATCTATTTAAATGGGATTTCTGAGGTTTAGCCATCGCCGAAAGGCCAATGTTTCTTCGTTAATGCATGGCAAAAGTAAAGGCTATATTGTTTGCTAGTATGCTAGTCCGTATTGCATATTGCAAGGTGGTAAAGCGGCTCTTTTCATTTCGCTGTGAAAAGAACGGTCACAAGCCCGTACAAACGCTGAGTGACACCTCTTGATCATGTAGCTTGTATGAAACGTGTTTATACAACCAGTGTAGTTCAAAGCAGAACGCTTTTCCTTCTTCGAGGGAGAAGAAATCTGGGTGCAAGTCCCGGCTTTGGTTATAACACGAATACTACTCGCTGCTCAATAGCAATATTCATACTCTTACACAGTCAATATAATCTCGGGACCAAATGCCACTAGGCTCGATTTTGAGTTGCTACACTCATGATAAAAATGAACCAACACATTGACATTGAGTACGTGATTAAAATGTACCAGCAATTTTTCGCTAATCGGTATGTAGTAAAACTATTTGACAAATCTACGTTATAACTAGCACAGTTAAAATTTAACGTTTAAGCATTCGCTGATAATAGGCATGCAATAGCAATCCAACGCTGAAATGACTCACACTCCTACGCAATTAATTTTATCGCGGGACCAAATACCCATAGGCTCGATTTCGAGTTGCTGCACTCACAATTAAAATGAACCAACAAATTGTCATCGAGTACATGATTGAAATGTACCAGCAATTATTCGCTGATAAAAGGCACGCAATAGCTATTAAATTCTGAAATGATTCTGAAATGATTCACACACCTACACAGGCAATTTTATCGCGGGACCAAATGCCACTAGGTTCGATTTTGAGTTGCTTAAAACATAATGCCTACCCGTAATTCTGATAAGTAAATATGATCATTTTTTTTAAGGCACGCTTTCAGCAGTCCTCTGGGATAAAATTACCAGCAAAACTGTAATTGCAAATTGTGTGTATTCCCTGATGACTTTTTCTATATACATTAAGCTGTCTCTTAAAATATTCATGATCTGAACAAACATATATGACAGCAATGTGTCATCGATCCTTGCTTTAATGCTCGTTAATTTAAGAGGGTTTTCGACGTACATCGAGTCAAGCTGCTACGTGCAACACTGTCTGTAATGATGCATAGGCTGGTATTAACGAAATATTGATTGTATATTTTCTATCTACATGGCGAAGAATTCTCTCCTAAAATATCTTGCTGACATACCATTAACAGTTTCTTATGAGAAATAAAAAGAATTTATTGATTGAAAGTACAATTATGGTTCAGGATATTATCTGTGTATTGTGTAAACAGGCGAATTACTCGGATTTTTCTCTGAGTCCTTTATGAAACGGCATAGCGGGAGCAATAAATCAAAGGCAGCCACAATAATTCTGAACAACGAGTTTGGAACCGTTCCTGTGGAGACCGCAAACGCGGCATTCATGATAAGGATTAATGTGTCCTCTTCCTGAATTGGATTTCGCAAATTGAAACGGGAACATTATTTCGGAGAAGAAACTGTGGATTGTTTCGAGCAAACGCCGCATACTTAATCTGTGCATAATGTCATGGTCTTTTTTTATATTTGATACGCATAAAACATATCTTCAATGTGAATATTTAAACTGGAGATCTATATAGCATGCTGAATTTATCGTGCCGTTAACATTTAATCCTAACTTATGTGTACATATTCGGTTGGCTATAGCATTCCATTGTTTCGCGAGTTGGTTGTGAGGTGATCAGAATGCATAGAACATGTTAAACGATTAGATTCTGTTCAACACACATACTGATAATGAAGGAAAAATCATTAAGATGATTGATTTAACATCAAGTACTATCACGGAGATCGGAACAAATTAAGCCGGTATTCAAGCGGAATACAACCGGATTCCTTCGACGTTGATGAGACGTACCACGAACGTTAAGAAGCCAATATGAATGTTACTCGACAGCCCGGTGACTATCCGTATTGAACATTTTAGCTGACCGGCAAGATGCCTATATTGCGTATCCGCCGGAGTTCCGACGCTCGTCGTTCGCACGCTACTGGTCATGGGCGATACGAAATTTCTACGAAAAATGCACGGAGAGGGTCGTTGCCGCTCGTCTCATCGTCGTTAGAGGCTTCACCGTCGAAAAGGCGCGAGTCACTTCAGGACATTCCGTGTAATGCTTCCAAGTCGCCGTGGTATAATCGATACACTCGGGGAAGTAAGACAGTCGTCAGCCTGCCATTTGGTCGAAGGCTGGACACCAAATCCATGTGGATATGCATAGTTGTGATGATGCTGATGCTCATTTTTGTAGTGGTAATTTCCCTTTATCAGATGATGCGGCGATATAGCAGCGAGAATTCCAGAAAATGATGAAACTTGTGGTCACGTTTTTCTTTTTTTGTTCACGAATCAGAGTGATTAACCTACACGATACACTGTTGCGTCTGAAGCAGTACCGGCTTCATTGTGTTGTCCATATTGAAACGTCCATGTACAAGTCCTGTATCTAAGTGATCAACTGTTTAAGTGAACCAAAGTTTAAGAATGACCTCTTCGAGAAGCTTTTCAAGTAACCATCATTGAGATGAACGAAAGACGACAATTCATTTTGGGTGATCATGTGTAAGGTGAATGTCTCGGGTATATCAATATAAAATGTAGACTATTTTTGGTTTTTGCTAAATATCAAGAGAACGTTTTGAACTATAATCATGTAAATATGTACATGTATGATGGTTACTTGAGAGAAAAGTTAGACATTTATCACTTTGAGGTCAAATTGTGCAAGGTAAATGAAACTGGGTTTGTAAACTGATAGTAGAATCTTTATGATATGTATTAATTTTATGATATATATTTAATTTGCTTTGACCTGTTTATTCATTCAAATTTGTACGAAGATGACTTGGAAGGAAAGAAACATGCCTATTGATTTTTATTGAACCAGTAGGTCATGGTCACACAGGCTTGCTACGTGAAAACCGTTCCCCACATTTACTAGTTAATACCTTGATCTAAGATAATTAAATTATTATCCTGCTTAAACCATTTATGCATAGCGTCTAGAAAAAATGCCGTGGAAAACAGCGTAGACCCAGATGAGACGCCGCATGATGCGGCGTCTCACCAGGGTCTGCGCTGTTTGCTTAAAGAAATTTCTGTAAAAAATATTCTAAATATAGAAAAAAATATACTAGACATCCCTAATTTTGGAAATAACTTGATCCAATTTAGAAGGATGGGAGAGTCCACTAGGCATAAATGGGTTAAAGCATCTCTGAATGATTGCATAAAGTGCCACCATCTTGCTCCTAGGTGGACGAATATGAAACATCTCTTGTGCTGTGTTCGCTCAGAATTAATTTATAATATTCGTTATGTATCGTTTTGAATTGATTTAATATTAAGGTAAGATTGACTTTGACAATGAAATGTAAATATGTTACACAAGGATTAAAAATAACGTACTTGGTGCATTGAATTTAGGTGCAAGGGGGCTAAACTTCTGGAGCAATGCGATATGAATCATTCTTTGGTAATTTAACTAATTTTACAATTAATTTTAGGTAAATGTTGCACAATATCTAAACACAATGTAGTAAAATGTATTCATTTTACATGTTATTTGAAACGTACGTTAATTATTGATAAATGAACTAACAATATAATAATGCTGATTGTGTTAAATAAAAAAAATGAAGCATTCCTTTGTCTTTGGGCTTAAACGTAAGTAAATATTATTGTAAGATATGAGCTTGTACTAATGGCACGATTTGAGCAATCCTATGCAATATATGGGATAAAAGGAAAAATCAAAACTGTATTGAAAATTTTGTGTATTCGCAGATGGCTGTTTTTTAGCTCACCTGAGCACAACGTGCTCATGGTGAGCTTTTGTGATAGTTTTTTGTCCGTCGTGCGTCGTCCGTCGTTCGCCGTCAACATTTGCCTTGTTAACTCTCTAGAGGCCACATTTATTGTCCAATCTTCATGAAATTTGGTCAGAAGATTGGTCTCAATGATATCTTGGATGAGTTCGAAAATGGTTACGTTTGCTTGAAAAACATGGCTGCCAAGGGACGGGCAGTTTGCCTTATATGGCTATATATGGCTATAGTAAAATCTTGTTAACACTATAGAGGCCACTTTTATTGTCTGATCTCCATGAAACTTGGCCAGAAGATTTATCCCAATAATATCTTGGACGAGTTCAAAAATGATGCCGGTTGGTTGAAAAACATGGCCGCCAGGGAGGTGGGGCATTTTTCCTTATATGGCTATAGTAAAACCTTGTTACCACTATAGAGGCCACATTTATTTTCTGATCTTCAGGAAACTTGCTCAGAAGATTTGTCCCAATGATATCTTTGATGAGTTCAGAAATGATAACCTTTGCTTGAAAAACATGGCTGCCAAGGGGCGGGGTATTTTTTCTCATATGACTATATATGGCTATAGTTAAATCTTGTTAACATTCTAGAGGCCACATTAATTGTCCAATCTTCATGAAACTTGGTCAGAAGATTCATCCCAATAATATCTTGGACGAGTTCAAAAATAATGCCGGTTGGTTGAAAAACATGGCCGCCAGGGGGCGGGGCAATTTTCCTTATATGGCTATAGTAAAACCTTGTTTACACTCTAGAGGCCACATTTATTTTCCGATCTTCATGAAACTTGGTCAGAAGATTTGTCCCAATAATATCTTGGACGAGTTCAGAAATGATGCCCTTTGGTTGAAAAACATGGCCGCCATGGGGCGGGGCATTTTTCCTTATATGGCTCTAGTAAAACCTTGTTGACACTCTAGAGGCCACATTTATTGTCCAATCTTAATGAAATATGGTCGGTAGATTTGTCTTATTGATATCATGGATGGTTCGAAAATGGTTAAGTTTGCTTGAAAAACACGGCTGCCTTGGGGCGAGGCATTTTTCCTTATATAGCTATATATGGCTAGAGTAAAATCTTGTTAACACTCTAGAGGCCACATTTATAGTCCGATCTTCATGAAACTCGATCAGAAGATTCATCCCAATAATATCTTGGACGAGTTCAAAAATGATGCCGGTTGGTTGAAAAACATGGCCACCTTGGGGGTAGGGCATTTTTCCTTATATGACTATAGTAAAACGTTGTTAACACTCTAGAGGTCACATTTAATTTCCGATCAGCATGAAACTTGGTCAGAAGATTTGTCCCAATGATATCTTGGATGAGTTCGAAAATGGTTTAGGTTGCTTTAAAAACATGGCCACCAGGGGCGGGGCATTTTTCCTTATTTGGTTATATATGGCTTTAGTAAAACCTTGTTAACACTATAGGCCACATTTATTGTCCAATCTTCATGAAATTTGGTCAGAAGATTGGTCTCAATGATATCTTGGATGAGTTCGAAAATAATTATGTTTGTTTGAAAAATATAGGCTTCCAAGGGGCGGGGCATTTTTCCTTATATGGCTATAGTAAAATCTTGTTAACACTCTAGAGTCCACATTAACTGTCCGATCTTCATGAAACTTGGTCAGAAGATTCATCCCGATAATATCTTGGAAGAGTTCAAAAATGATGCCGGTTGGTTGAAAAACATGGCTGCCAAATGGCGGGGCATTTTTTCTTATATGGCTATAGTAAAACCTTGCTTACACTCTAGAGGCCATATTTATTTTCCGATCCTCATGAAACTTGGTCAGAAGATTTGTCCCAATAATATCTTGTTATCGCATGTGAGCGACCTATGGCCTTTGAGGCCCTCTTGTTTACATTTAGCTGTCAAAAATAATCCATGCTTGAACATACAGATGTGACAACAGTGTTTCATCGATAGCATTGATCCTTTCTGTAATTGCCGTTCATTTAATAGGGTTGTCGACGTGCGTTGGAATTAACTTGGTCTTGCAACATCTGGCCTGTCATGCTTCATAGCTTCTATTAACGAATTATTAATTATAGAGTTTCTATCTTTATGGCAAAGCATTTAATCCTAAATTAAATTATCTTGCAAAAATAAGATTGACTCAGCATTTTTTTTCAATATTAAAAGGAATTAATTAACTGAAAGAACATTATGGTTCAGGATGTTATCCGTGTATTTTGCATTCAGGCGATTTTCTCCATTTTTTCCTTCGTTTTTTTGTGTTAAACAGCCTAACAAGAATCAAAATCAAGGGCTTCCATACAAATGCTTTACGGAAATAAATAACTGGTTCCGAACCGTCCCTATACAGAGCGCAGACGCGATACAAATTATGGGATTTATGTGTTGTCTTGTTTAAAAGGACTTTTTCATATTGTAACGGCGAAGTTCATTTCGAAGTATATACTGCGGATATTTTAAATTTAATTTCGCATACTGAATTTCTGCATAACTTCATGGTAAATACAATAAATAAAAGCGTCGCGCATGAAACATATATCTTCAATGTAAATAGTTAAACCGGAGATCTGTATGACATGCTGACGTTTTCATTCGTCATAGCACTCCATTGTATAGCGATTTGATTGTGAAGATATATTAGGGTTTAATACGCACGTAATGAAAAATTGTAATTGAGTTTATTGATTTAACATCAAGTACAATCACGAAGCTTGTGGAAATTGAAGCTGTTATCATCCCGTATACTATCTGTATTGTACATTAGATAACCCCCGATACCTATAGTGTGTATCCGCCGGAGTTCAGACGCTCGTCGCTCGCACGTGCCTGGTCATGGGCGATACCAATCGGGACACCTCGGACAATTCCGCCATATCGGCGATCGACGGTGTGGTGTAGCCCACTGTCCGATGCGTTCAGATTGGGGCGATACGAAATCACTACGAAACTGCAGGAAGAGGGTGCACAGACGCGAGTCATTTCAGGACATTCCGTGTAATGCTACAAAGTCGACGAGGTATAATCGATACACTTGGGAAGTAAGAGCGTCGTCAGCCTGCCACTTGGTCGAAGGCTTGAAACAAAATACATTAGGATATCCAATATTGTGATCATGCCATTGCTAATTTCTGTGCTGGTAATTTCCCTTTACCATATGCTGCTGCGATATTACAGCGAGGATTCCAGATAATGATAAAACTTGTGTTAACGGTTTATCTCTTGTTGTTTTTTGTAAACAAGTGAGACCAAACGATTAACCTAAACGATCCCATGCTGCTTGTGAAGCAGTACCGGCCTCATTGTTGCGGCACTGTAACATTATGATGAAACGTCAATCTACTAGTCCTTTATGTTATGAACCGTTTAATCGGACTACAGTTTTATTATTACCGCCTTCAAGAAGCGGGGTTATATTGCTTTGCACCTGTTGGTCGGCGGTCGGTAGGTGGGTATGTCGGTTTGTTAATCATTAGTTTTCGCACTTTATACTGTGAACACTTTGATCTAAGAGAAATTTTTATGATGGTTGCTTGGAAGTTGGAACCAAGGGAATTTAAGAAAAAGAACATGATAGTCGTCTCTATATGATATATACAGAACGCGTTTACCCGTCATCATGAAAATTGGTAAGAATGTCGCTTTAGATTAAAAGAAACATGACTTTTGATTTTCATGTCAACAAGTGAAAGAACAATGTCATGGATTTCAACAGGAAACCCGTTTCCACAAAATTTCTAGTGAACACTTTACCCAAAGATTATTTATAATGAAGGTAAGAATAATCCTACAGTTTTCCGACCAACTGTTCAAGGTCAGATATGGGCCTGCGATATTAAAACATACATTAACAATTGCATACATCCAAACGTAGCTGCAAGAAGATAGTATAGCATGTATGAAACTTATCTTGTTGTTTGTTTGCTCAGAAATAATGTATAACATGCGTTATATAACGAGTTTTGATCTACTTCATGTTCAGGGCGGATTGACATTGACAATGCAATTAAAATATGTCACAACGAGCTAAAATTAGGCGGGTGTATTGAAATTCGGTGCATGTGTCCCAGACTTCATCAAGCAATATTAATCTTTTTTTTTGAAAATATAAAAATGTAGGGAAATGTTGCAAGATATATATAAAAGCGTAGACAAATGTTTGCTGTTAAGATGTCATTTGAAACGGATGTAAACTATAAATAAATTAACGCACTTTATTATAATGTTGATAGTATTTCATAAAAAACAAAATGCCTTAGCCTTTAGGCCGATAAGTAAGTAAATATTATTGATAGATATGCGCTAGTGATGATGGCACGCTTTGAGCAGTCCTATGAGATATATGAGATCATAGGAACATGCAAAACTGTATTTGCAGATTGTGTGTATTCCCTCTTGGCTGTTTTTTACATTTAGCTGTCATCAAAAATTCATGATCGGAACGAACAGATGTGACTAGTATGTTTCATCTATTGCATTGATCTTTTCTTTAATGCCCGTGCATTTAATTGGGTTGTCGTTGTGCGTCGGAGTTAACTTGCCCTTGAAACATCTGGCCTGTCATAATGCAAATGCTGGTTTAAACGAAGTATTGATAGTAGGTTTTCAATATCTATGGAGAACAATTCGCTCCTGAATAAAAATAAGGATAATATGTTGCCTTCAAATATAAAAGACAATCGTGGATTGAAAGAACAATTTATGGTTCAGGAATTTATGTGTGTATTTAAATTCATGCGAATTTCTCGGATTTATTCCCCCGTGTCCTGATGCCATGCTGCATAGCAGGGATCAATAAATCAGAGTCAGACGCACAAATGCGATGTTTGGAACCTTATGAGTTGTCGTCCCGATTGTCCCGCATTTAGAAATCCAATACATTATCTATTATTTGTTTGTTACATAAATGCAATATTGATAAACAAATCAAAAGAAAAACAACTGAGGAAACCAAACTTACTTAATTTATTTTGAAATTCCTGATCAGAAAACATGGCAAATGCATAACTGCACGTTGATTTGGTTAGTAATAAACATGGAGGGTGAGCATGGTGCTTGATGGTTTCAGATTTGTAGTAATAATATCATGGTATACTCGCTGATTTTATAACATGCGAAGTATTTTAAGTGTGCTGTTCGACTAAAAGTATACTTAATCGGTGTTCAGAGGGGACATGATAAGAACGATGTAAGACACACTTTTACGCCAAAGAAGTTCAACGAGGACTCCACTCCCGAAAAACAGACACGATATCCGCCTTGAGTGAGAATGGACTCAAACGTTTACGGGTAAGCGTATCCTACTCTTAGACGAGGGACACGACCGGAGATTTTTTTGTCTTTGCCACAGACTCGAATTAACATCTGCGCTGAGAACTGTTTACAGTGACGGAAAAGTCTACACCTGCCCTGGCCAATTATAACCGCGGATGTAAAGGCCTGCTGCTTGCACTTCGCACAGTGTATTTGAAGAAAAGCTAAGTCGTGTGGACTTACTGAGGCATACAGAACGGACTAGAATGTACATCGTCTGGTACGGAGAGCAGCCGTTCTTCCGCTTGTGCATCTCGAGGCTGTTGATGATGTGTGGTGCAATGCCCTCACAGACGTAGGCGACCTGGACCTTCCCACAGGAGTAGAGAGCTTAATCGAAGCGAAGAAGGAAATGTGGAACCATTTCAGCACACACGGTCCCAGAACAACGAACAACGACAGGGATGGCATAGTATGCTGAAAAAAGTGATTCATCATCCGCACCCTAACATATAAAGCCTTATCCTAACACTATAAGAAATCGAATCATTGAGCTACGTACGACAGCTAAAGTACTCTTAGTGGGGCATGCGACCCATCAAGAAGAGGAAATGCAGAAACATCGACCAGCGCCTGATGCCATGAAGAGGTTACTACGTGATCAGACTTCGACTGCTCAATATTTTGTACATCTGTGAGTTACTTGTTTTGGATGAATGTAAATATGAAAACGAGAAATCCCCGTTAATGCACTTTATCATTTTATCACATGGATTTCGTAATATGTTGTCAATAAAACTAAATGCCTGAGATTGTCCGAGTTTTTAACACATTCATATTACACTTTATATGGGTATTAAATTTATTGGTTGTTAAATATAACATGATAATAAAGTGCCATATATCCTTCAATGTGAGAGAATAACAAGAGCACTGCATAACGGGTGCCAACATTCGGCTGCGGTTGAAGTTTTGAATAAATGAAAGCTTGTCAGATGTTTTTTGTAGATGTCATAGTGACCTTGACCTACTGACCCAAACACTGATGTGGCGTGTAGAACTCCTCAAGGTGCATCTTCATATGACGTTTCAAAGTTGTAGGTGGAAGCACTTTGATTTTAGAGCCAATGTGAAGGTTTTAGCACGACGGAAGACACGACGAGCTGGCTATGATAATACCTCGGGTTTTCTCCGACAACAGTCGAGCTAAAAATACCATATTATTTGAGAAGCACGTTTGTGTTTATGTAATGATAATTCAATAAAGTAAATGCACGACATAAATACACGAAACAAATAGAGAATTATTCCGCAATTACACACTATTTGATCGAGACCGACTATATTATGTTGTGTAGAACTTGGATAACAATTGTAACATAACTGTAGTTGGATTTTAGCCCCAGGCATGCGACTAACTTGGATTTTCAGACATCAGTTTTTTTAAATCATAAAATCAACATGTGGGGTAATCGGGAGTCAACCACTGGATTAGTGTGCCCTCTTGTTGAATTTGATTTCGCACATTTAAAGGGAACGATTATTTCGTAGTAGAAACTTTGGATTTTTATTAGTAAATGTCGCAGACAATATGTGCCTAAAGTCATGTTAATAAAAGAACAGAATGTGAAAAGTGTGACCAGTTGAACCGGAGATCAACTGACGGGTTGAATTTATCATATTGTCAACATTTAATCCCAATTTGTTACGACAGCTTTTAAATATAATAGCATTCCATTGGTTAGGGAACGGTTGTGAAGAGATCAGAATCTATTAAGCAAATTAAACGATAAACGTACGGTTTAACTCGCACATAATGATTTTAATGGAATAATCATTAAAATGATTTTTTTTTTCAAAATCAAGAAAAATCACGAAGATCGGAGAAATTTAAGGTGCGATTTTGACGGAATACAACCGGAAATCTGCGACTATGATGGGATGAAATCCGAACGTAAGGAGGAAATTTATGAATTTAATTCGACAGCCCGAAGACACTCCGTGTATTTATATAATAGCTCAAACCAAGATGCCTATATTGCTATATTGCATGTCCGCCGGAGTTCAGACGCTCGTTGCTCTTACGTGACTGGCCATGGGCGACTCGATATCTCTAAAACAATGCACGTAGTAGTCGCTGCCGCTTGCCTCTTCGATGTATGAGACTTTCCCTGCGAACTGTCGCGAGTCATTTCAGGACGTTCCGGGTAATTCTTCCAAGTCGCCGTGGTATATTCGATACACACGGGAAATTAAGAGCGCCGTTAGCACGTCATTTGATCGAAGGCTGGATAATAAATCCTTGTAGATATTCACAACTATGATCATGCTGGTGCTCATTTCTGTAGTTGCAATCTCCCTTTACCAGATGTTGCGGCGATATAATAACGGTGATTTCAGAAAATGATGAAACTTGTGTGTGTGTTTTTTATGCGATTTATTTAAGTCCACTAGGAAATTGCGGCGTTATAATTACGAAGATTCAAGAAAATGATCAAATTTGTGTTTTCATTTTTTTCAGATTTGTTTAAGTCCACAAGTGACACTGATTAAATAAGCGGTACCTTGCTGCCTGTGACGCAGTACCGGCCTCATTGTGTTGTCATAGGCACGTAAGGTGGAAACGTAAATCGGCAATTTATAAACCGAATATGACCTTAATTTGTTAACACTATGAGCCGCGTCATGCGTAAATGGGTTTCATACGCGGTCAGAGTATCTCCAGCCCAGCTAGCGCATCCGCGCAGTCTGGTCACTAGTTACCCTACACGGCAGCCAGAGGGCGGGTCAATGTTCTTATAAGACTGCTGCGAAACCTTCTAAACGCCATAAAAGTGACTGGTTGTCTGCGAAGCAGTCAAAGATGGGTTTTGATTTATATTCGTTGCAATAATGTTATGCAGCTGGTACTTCTATTGTCAATAGAATTGCGCAAACGTACATAATTTGGGGAATGCGAACTTTCAACAACGGTTTTCTGTTTAACAATAACTTATGAGTTTAAATTCTACATATGTAATTAAATAAGAAGTTTTAATATAGTTACAGAGATGTTAAAGACATCACTGACCGCGTTTCTCAACAATTTAAATGATTGCATGGTATGACACTTATGACATCTTATTAACCGGCACTGTTTCACTTTCCATGCTGCCATTTAGGGGTTGGGAAGTAGGTAACTACGTTATGGTTTTATCTGCGCGTCGCGTTTGCCTTATACCACTTGTTTGTATTGTTTATGAAAATGAAAAATATTAATGGCAGATTTCTGTTATTATAAATACAAAACAAACCAAAACAAAAGAATACTGAAAATACGATAATATGTGTCCTGTGAACTTAAAAAAAAAGTGTTTTACCTGTTTTTCCAACCCGTGGATTAATTCTTACTGGGGAGTACACATTCTCCAAATACCAAATAGCAACAAAAAAAGAGAAAATTTAGAAAACAAGCTGTGTTTATTCAAACGCATTAACAAGTGTTTGTGTTAAAGGGACCTTTTCAGAGATTTTGGCATTTTTTTAAAGTGTGTCGTTAAATGCTTAATATTGATAGATGTAAACATTGGATCTAAAAAGCTCCAGTAAAAAACAAGAATAAAATTAAAAAAAGGAAAAAAATGTTGCCGGTGGCAGGGCTCGAACCTGTGACCCCCGAATACCTGAAGTAAAAACACATTAGCCCTCTCGGCTATTCTGCCAAGCATACCGGGATTATGTATTTTATTGTTTATATAAGCAATCTTCGTAGTTTCAGAAAATTGAACGACAACAACAGAACTCTCCAAATTATTCAATCGTTTCGCGTTGCAACGCTTTAGATAATTTTCAGGTTTTTAAATAGTCAAAAGATGCATATAATGGCTATATTAGACCATGGTAAATGTTCAGTATTACTGTTTCCTCACAAATATCATGACTAAAACGAAAATTTGCGAATCTGATACAACTTTTTCAATTTTGTCAATTTACCAAAGCGTGAAAAGATCCCTTTAATTACACATAATTAAATCAGATAAGTTATGTTCTTTTGGGTCTCAGGTGAGAGCCTCTGAGCACGTAGCCTCTTGTTTTTCAGCGCATCTGAGCTTATAGTGCTAATTGGGAGCTTTTAGGATAACGTGATGGCAGAGGTCCGTAAGCCATTTCACGCGTTTACTTCTGACATAAACTCCTCTCTAACGGCTAGACATACATCAATGAAACTTCATATGGACGATCCTTGGATGATCCTTTTTCAAAGCTGTCCCAACCGTTCCGGTGTGTCGAATATGTAGATCAACAGAACTTACATATATTTAACATGAACTGTCTTAAAAAAGGTATTCGGCGTATTTCCTGACTACGAAATAAAGTGAAATATATACGTTTCTGAATAATTAAAATGAAAGCAAAGGTTTGATTATTGTGGATGTTCACTTGGTAGTCGCATATCCACCGCATGAAATGTGTTATTTAGTGCACGTATGTTTAAACCACACAATAGTGTTCGCTGATAAAAAATATATACATGTTTTCTAGTCGTATAACAACATAATGAGAAGTTAAGACGTACGTGTTTATTAATGTTTATTTTGTGCTGTTATTCGAAAGATGTTGTTTTTATCATGTATTGCATAATTTTGTATGGTACATTAGGAAATAAATCACAAACTGTAAGACTATTCAATTCGCAGTTTACAGAAAATATTAAAGGGGTGATGCACTTGTTAATATTTTCCCTGATTTTAACTGAAAGTTTAATCATGAGACTGTTCAAGCAGCGTGGTTATATTTAATTGCACCTGTTAGTCAGTTGGGATGGTCTGTCAACCATTTTGTTTTCACACACACTATTGAGAACGCTTTTACCTACCGTATTGCAATTGGTATAATGGTTGCTTGGAATGAAAGGATGATGTCTATTGACTTTTAGGTCAACAGGTTTAAGGTCACATGGGCTTTTGTACATTTTTTAACATAAAATGTATATCATTTTGTTTCTGCATTATATCTAGAGAATGCTATGACAAATGATCAAAGAACAAATAAAAAAAACCCAATAATTTTTAGGTAAACGTTTCAAAGGTTAAGGCCACAGGTTCTTTAATCATGAAATGTATACTGCTTGTTTCTGCACAATATCAAGAAAAAACTACGCTCATGCAAATTACATAAAGTTTTAAGTAAATTGTTTATAACGTTTAAATGGAAAAGGTCAAAGTAAATTGGTATTGCGGCACAATTGTCTTCACGATAACCTAAGAACAAGTTGACCTGCCATCATGCAAAGTGGTACGACAGTTACTTGGGGAAAATGAAATATGTCTAATTATTTCATGTCAATAAGTGAAAGGTTAAAGTCACAGGGGCTTCTAACATGATAACCAACTGGTCAAGGTCAAAGGGGCATAAATATTAAAACATCTTTTAACAATTGCACAAATTAACTCCTAGCTGCTCGTAGGGACATTTATTTGCTATACGGCCACCGGTCCTTGCATGTACATACACACATACAAAATGCATGTAAGTATAATATCAATATGAACACTTATATATAAGATCTGGCACGAGTTGTCATAGCATATCATATTTTATTAAACGAGTTCAGGAAGTTTGTTAGTAAGCGAGCCTTTGGCGATCTTACTAACGAATTTCCTGGACGAGTTTGATAAAATATGGTATGAAATGACAACGAGTGTCAGATCTTTTTTATCACATGCTTTTAAATGAGCAAATTAAATAAGTATTTACGCAAACATAATGATAAATCCAAAATGTTGTTTACATTTCGTGACGTCATTTGACGTTGCAACGTCATTTCAGCAAAATAACAACATGCGATTGGTCAATCAAACGAAAATAAGCCAATGAAAACAATTAAAAAGTATATTACACATTTGTAAGATAAAAAAAAATATGTAATGGTTATATTACATGGGAAACAGGGTGATAAAATTCAATATGAAGCAACTCTTGTTGTTTGTTTGATCAGAAGTAGTTTTTAACATGCGTTATAAAGCGTATTGGTCTAATTTCAAATTAAGAGTTTCGTTTAAAAGGGAATACCCATATGTCACTCAAAGATTAAGGTGCAAGTGTCCCAAACTTCAGAAGTCATGCAATATAATCATTCATTGAAAATGTTAAAATACTTTTTTTTCAAAATATTGCTAGATATTTTAACAGTGTATTAAAATGTATGCATTTAACATGTCATTTTAAACGTTTAAAAACTATCAATGAACGAACGAACCATATAATTATGCTGATTGTGGTTCATTAAAAATTAGGACTCTGACTTAATTGTTAGATACAGTCGAAACCCGATGGCTCGAACTCGCCGGGACCGACAACAAAAGATCGAGCCATCCGGAATTCGAGAAATCCGATTTCTAATACACGTACGTTTACTAAGATGAATCTGCAATAGATTTACATCTCCAGTCAAAGAGTATTAATACTGCCAAAACTCATTTTGACTTTGCTTCTTTTGAATCAATAAGAACCAAATACGTGTATATACACAGACAGACAGACAGACAGACGGACGGGTGGGCGGACGGGCGGGTGGGTAGACGGGTGGGCGGGCGGGCGGGTGGGTAGACGGGTGGGCGGGCGGGCGGACGGGCGGGCGGGTGGGCGGACGGGCGGGCGGACTCGGGCGGGTGGGCAGGCAGGCAGGCAGGCAGGGAAATTTAATTCTTCCAAAAATGTACAGAAACTTACATTCTCAATCCATTTAAAATCGTGAGAACATTTATAAATTGTGGCATGGTGAAGTTTTAAAAAGCATTTCGATGAGTTTTTCCTGTGTGACAAGCACATTGTAATCCAATTAAATCGCTAACGACATCAAACGATTGCGTACAACATATATAAGATGGTTTATAGTTTATTATAGTTTGATGCAATATTTACAACTTTTACAATGCATATATAAAACATAAGCTATAGATAAAACATTGGCCATTCATTAAATGAATTATAAGAGACTTATTCAACGCTTATCAATGTACTTTACCTGACTATCATGATTATACATGGCAAAACAATATAAATTTCCAATGCAATATAAACTTGAAATTAGTTTTTATAATGTATACAGTAAAATTGCTAGCCATAAATAGGATTGAAGGGAAGTAACTAAACTAAAACCAATATGCCAACCATTTTTAAGCCCTATAGAGTTACTTTTCTTCAGTTTCATTCAAATGTTCTAGCAAGCAAGTTTACTGAATTGTTATAGTCCCAGTATATACCATGTATTGTAAAAATGTATTTTGAAGATTTAAGACACATTTTTACATCGATAAAACATCAGTAAATTGATACAGTCTCACTTATGTACGTTTAAAATGTATGAAAACTAATACATGGATATTCGTATGCAATAATAGAAGACTATACTACATGAATATTTGCTTAAGAAATTTTGAGATTGCTGCTACTCTAAGTACTATACAGACTTTAGAAATGCTAAAATATTAATTAATACGACACGGCATGCATGCGGACTATCTATTGGTGGTTACAAATTTTAAAAGTGAAATAGTGGTGGGAATAGCATACATTCTCCAACTGAACATTTAGCATTAGATCTTAACAATATAAGAAAAAAGTCGAGTTAAATTAAAGCTGAAGATCTGAAAAGTTGTTAAAATCATCTATTGTACAAGGTATTGTTTCTGACTTGTAATATGTTACAACAGTTAGGTGTTTGCTATAGTTCTGAGCAAATCTGGGTGTGTAAACAAGAAGTTGAGTTAATCAGTATCGTTTAGTGAATGAAAGCTACAATTTACAATATAAGCCTTTTCTATTAATAAGTTTCTATCATACAAATATGTAGGGCATTCTAAGTGCACATGGGATTCTGACTCCACAGCACTAAAACATAATTGACATACTCTTGCATTTTCCGGTAGATTTTAATAGCGCCCAGTTTCCAGTCTTAATGGGGCAACACCGCACCTAAACTTGGCTAAAGCCGATCTATGCGGAAATGGAAGAGTAAGTCTACAATAATTTTCAACCTGATAATGATGCTTAAAGAGCCTGTATGTTCGTTATTTATTACGTCCATTACCATTTACACCATTAACTCTCCGCAGATCATTATGCCATTGATCAACATGTCTTTTCAAAAGTACAGTTCTTACATCAGATAAATAACTGTTAACAATTAAAAGGCAATTGGATATATAAATGCATACCAAAATCACTTAACTTTTCTTTCACTCTAAAAGGCCAATTTTTACATCTACTGTTACCTTTATTCAGAGCCCATGTAAAAATCTTCTTATTTATTCTACTGCTACTGTAATTCAAACAGGGGTTCCAGTGATTACAAACAGCATTCCATTGGTCAATTATAAGCGGCTTCCAGCGCATTTCACCCTGAACCGCTGCATTTGGAGTGTACTTCCCGGTGCCCAAGAAAAATTTCATTGCTCTATGATGCATTTATGCAAGAGAACTGTTTTATTCCCCACACTGAAGCCTCATAAGATATAACATGGACAACACGTGCATTGTACATTTTTGTATAAACATCATATGGTAAACCACCACAATTTTTAACCTAGCAATGAGAAGTCCAAGGGCACGTCCAGCACTTTGAGCAACATATTTAGCAGTAATGCTATAGTCTAAATGGTCTGTTAACATAATTCCAAGATACATATATTTATTTGCATACTCTATTTTTATCTGACCACACATAAACATGTACTCTGATCTCTGTGTAGTTTTTGTACGAAAGTGCACAACATAACTTTTACTAGCATTTACTGACATACCGTTTTAAATACACCAATCGTTTAACAATGATAACATAGATTGTAAATCACCTTCATTTTCCGCTAACAGGACTATATCGTCAGCGTACAAAAGTATACATATTAATTTTTTTCATTGCCTATATCAACACCTTTGTTTAAGCTTTTAAGAGATACAGCTAAGTCATTTATAAATATGTTCAACATAACCGTTGACAAAGAACAACCTTGTCGTAAACCAGAATTTACACTAAACCAGTCAGTAATCATACCATTTATACGAACACAAGATGAAACATTTTTGTACAGTGACCTTACTGCTGAGAGCATTTTGGTTGATAAACCAATATCACCAAATTTACGCCAAAGCAGATCTGTCGATGGAGTCGAACGCTTTGCGAAAATCTATGAAAAGCTAAATGTTTATTACTTTTACGTTTTTCCATGATATTGGTTAGACTTGACAAATGATCTATAGTACTGCGCTTTTTGCGGAATCCATTTTGCTCTTCAGCAATAAGGTCATTGGCGTCTGTCCATTTAACAATTCGCTCATTTAAAATTCCACGATACAACTTGTACATGGTAGCTGCTAACGTAATGCCTCTGTATGACATTGGTTCTCTTGGATCGTTACATCTCGATTTAGGTATTGGTTTAAAAATGCTTTTAGACGAAAGCGTTGGTACTTTTCAAGATTGAAAACATACATTAAATAAACTATGAAGAACAAGAAGTGATTAGTCATTTTTTAACAATTCTGATGGGATTAAGTCAATACCCGCTGCTGTCCTTTGCTTAGCATGTCTCATAGCTTTAACTATCTCAAGTATATCTATATCTGAGTCTAAATTCTCATCTGCTATATCTACTGTACTGTAATTTGCAACATTTATTATGTATTAGCAGCTACCATGTACAAGTTGTATCGTGGAATTTTAAATGAGCGAATTGTTAAATGGACAGACGCCAATGACATTAATATTATTATTATCTGAATTTAGCAGTGTACAAAAATCATGCTGCCATTTAGCAAGAGCAATCTTAACATCATGAGATACTGTACCATCTTCTAAAACAACCTGCATTGGTATTGATTTATTGCGATCCATCCCGATACCTGTCTTTCCAATACGTTTCCAGAACATTTCTTTTACAAGATTTACAAAATGATCAAGAATCTTTTTTGGCGGATGATGAAACAATGGTAGCAAATAATTCTGTTATTGATATGCTTGAACACACTACTAACATTAAATTTGTCAAAAATTGGTGTAGAATCCGAATTGCTATGAGCAGCAGAACACGTTCCTACCTGACACTCATATTCTATGCTATAACAGAGTTGTCTGGGGTATTACTTGACACAGCATTGTTAATACACTATTTTGAATATCAGACACATGTACAACTTAAAAATCAGTAAAATGTTGCAAGTTTTCATCACTGATCAAACAAAAATCTACTACAGAACAGCCTTTGACTGAAATTGAAGTAAAGTCGTTGCATATGAAATTTTTATTATTTAACATACACATGCTTCTATCTATTAGAAATTGTATAAGATGCTCCCCATAGGCATTAAATTTGTAATCAACTACATTGCGGTGTACAACATCGTCAACATCTGAAATAAAATCTCCTTGACCACTGCAACGACTATTTAAGTCTCCACATATAAAGGTTAACCCTTCGTTTTGATATTGGTACATATTTTGCAATAATTAATAAAAAAATACATTTACATCAGTTTGTCGCGAGGAGTTTTCAGGAGGCAGATAGCATACACACGGGAATATTAAATAATCATCGAATCTCGTGCGAATCATCAACAACAGATATATCAAACTCTTGTAAAAGTTCATTACGTACAAGAAATCCAACTCCACCTGAGCCACGCTCGGCATTTTCATGAATGTGCTTCCTATTGCTGCGAACCATGTAAAACCCTCAATATTAATAGAATCATTCCCTAACAAATGTGTTTCTGCGATTCTTACAATTTCTAAATCTAAACAATCAATACAGTGTGCTCTTAAAACATATTTATCAGAAAACCGATTGTTGTTTTTCCCTCGAACATTCCAAAAATCTGATGACACCTAGCGTCTGTATCCTCTGTATCCATCCCGTCTGTTACCACATCTCTGTCCTCTTTTGCTTCCCCTGTAGCCTGAACCAAAAATATCAGAATTTTCAGGCTCTACATTTCTTGTAGAATCACCTGAGAGCTGTCATGAAAAAGAACTAAGTCTGTTTTGTTGGAGTTTTGCCCTGAAAAAGAATCAAGTCTTTCTTTGCTATTGTTAAAACTGTTTTCGCGTCTTGGGCTCTGATTGGCCCCACTCGGTTGATTACTTGACACGCGATTTTTGTACGAATTGGTTTGCATTTATTATTATTCGCCTGGGTTCGTCTTCCTTTGTTGTCGTGGTTTTGCCTATATCCCCTCTGTGGACTCGTACCACTCCTGTCTCCTGAAACGTTCATCGGAACCACTTGATTGCCTTTTAGCGATATATCACATCATTGATCTCTTAGCGTATCGACTATAACTTTCAGATTTCTGTTGAATGTTCTCTCCTCCACAGATTGATCTTTGTACAAAAACACATTAGTGTACTGTCGAGAGTCTTTGAGGCTGTATTTATCAGACAAAACTTTCTTTTCCTCCTCAACTGTCTGAAAAGAACAGATGACTACACCTGGCAGTTCCGCTCGTTCAGAAGGTTTCCGTTCAGAATTCAGAACATGAACGTTACAAAGTCCAAGCCCCTCTGTAATGAATATTTCTACCTTAGTGTTCAAAGTCTCCCCTTCATGGTATGCATGGCCTTTTATCACAACACTGTTTTGCCTAGGGATTTGAAAGTTCACAGAATCTACTGAAAGTTGCTTCACCTTGCCCTCCAGTCCATTAATATCAGCTTGTATCTCCTCTTTGAACGATTGTAGTCTTGCGTTCATATCCTTTTTGATGTTGCCTAGTTCTGCATTTATTCTCTTATCAAATAAGTTTGCAATCTTATGTGAAATGCGTGATTCAAGAGTATTTACCAATATGTCAATCCGCTCATTTCTACTTCCATTTAACGCACTTACATCTCCGAGAGTTTCATGATCAGTTTTGACATTAGTTCCATGTCGCTCTCTGGCTGTGTATTAGATGCTGCATGCAAAATAATATTGGCTTTTTGCCGACGTAATAGATTATTTTGCATTTTTCCCATCGAGATGGACCCAATGCTAAGGAGATGGTGCTAATGATAGGAGGCATAATTCTTTACAGATAATTAACACATTCTATGATAATTAAGAAGTCGTCAACACGAATTAATCAAATAGTACGATATTGACCAAAACACTGGAATTCTCAATAAAGCCAATAACTAAATTCTCAACATTATCAAAATAGTTCCACGACAGAAATTTGTGTATACAGTATGATAACGCATGAAATAAATATAAGATAATACTTCATCTTGAAACGATGATGTGTGTCCCTTAATCCAAATTCTTAATTTACTTAAAGGCCAACGTCAACGAAACTTAATTAGCCTCATATTAGTTGTTTTTTCCTACTATCAACTCCAAAAAATGATGATAGCTCGGTCTTTTTGTATAAAACATGTTAAATGTGCATATCTTACATAGACGAACGTTTAAATCCATCAAGACCTCATTAGAAAAGTCAAAACGCACATGACTCAAATGTGCTGAGTAGTAAACTTGCAAAAATAAAAATAAGTCATGTAAACATAATAGAAATCATTACATAAAATATGTCGCTTTAAATAAGCTATACATGTGCATAGGCGCCATCTCCTATTCTTAGCGCCACATCATTGCCATAAGCTCCATCTCTTTAAAAAAAATGCAAATTTATCTATTAGATCGGCTTGAAGTCGACGTTTTTGTGCATGCACGATATTGTACATGTTCAAAGCATTCGTTTTAAGTAATGAGCGATTTTATTGGCTCGGAATGTGCTTGTTACACAGGCAAAAGACAACGATCTGCTTTTACGAATTCTACCATGCCACAACTTATAAAGGTGCTCATGTTTTCTATGGGTTGTGATTGTATGTTTCTATACATTTTTTATATTTATCTTCACTGAATCGCACTACATTGGCCGATTTTTTGCGAACTATGTTGAAAAAACATATAAAGCCTAATCACTCTGTAAAATTGTCCATGAAATTTCTATACATCCGAGCCTGAGCGCCACCTCGGAAGTAGCATTGGCTCATTTATTAATGCATCTCAAAAACGATGTGGAGCCCGTGATTAACGACCGTGGTTATTGGAACAAAAATTTTGTCTACAGCTATTGCCAACTCTACCGATAACAATTCGTGAACAAGCAGATTTACAAAAATCCAGTAATTTTACCCCAGGGGTGTTATCTGGAAAGTAATCGTCATCATAAAACAGTATTAAATATATCTTGTACAATGTATTCAAATTTATTGCCAACTCTACTGTTGAGATCATCAACAACAAATATTTTACCAAATTCAGAAGAATAAGTTATATCGTTTTCAAACAAAACTACATTAAAAGTGTTATAAACTGGAGACTCATGCCCCCAATATATGTTGCGCATATATTAGAAGCAGCTCGTTAAACAAAACATGCTTTAGCGCCATATACACATCGCTTAATATTAAACAGCACTGCATGTATTTATTTATTCGTTTCCTTTTTTAAGAATAATATCATGTCAGTATATGTTTTATACATTAGTTGTCGTATAAATACAACGCTTTTTATTTTATCAAGTTCACATTAAACATATTGTAATGCATCCATTTCAGCACTAATAATACTGCATTTACATAAAGAACGCACTATTTTATACAAAATGTTATCTTATGCTCAAATCAACTAACGTTTGATTCGATGACATGTTTCAATTATTAATTGCCTTTAATCAAGCACTTCTTATCGATTAACAGCTTTATGTGACACGAAGCGAGTTCTCGCCAAACGAACAAAAGAACGTGTGAAAATTGAGACCGGGACTGTGAAAACAGCTCGAGCCATCCGATAAATCGACCCTCGCGAGTTCGAGCCATCCGATGGAAATTTATATAAGTATATACCAATAAAAAATCGGTGCTTCGAGGAGAGTTCGAGCGAACCGGAAACCCGAGCGAAGAGAGTTCGAGCCATCGGGTTTCGACTGTATGCGATTGTTATAATGAGCAGTCCCATGGGATCTTTAGGATATTAGGAAGTGGCTAAAAGATGTATTTGCAAATTGTGTAAATTCCCTGTTGGCTGATCTCGTTATTAAGCCGGCGTGAAATATTCACCATCTTTAAAAACAGATGTAACATCAATTTTTTAGCTCATCTATTTTTTGAAAAAAAATTATGAGCTATTGTCATCACCTTGGCGTCGGCGTCGGCGTTGGCGTTGGCGTTGGCGTTGGCGTCGGCGTCCGGTTAAGTTTTGCGTTTAGGTCCACTTTTCTCAGAAAGTATCAATGCTATTGCATTCAAACTTGGTACACTTACTTACTATCATGAGGGGACTGGGCAGGCAAAGTTAGATAACTCTGGCGTGCATTTTGACAGAATTATGTGCCCTTTTTATACTTAAAAAAATGAAAATTTTGGTTAAGTTTTGCGTTTAGTTCCACTTTTCTCAGTAAGTATCAATGCTATTGCATTCAAACTTGGTACACTTACTTACTATCATGAGGGGACTGGGCAGGCAAATTTAGATAACTCTGGCATGCATTTTGACAGAATTATGTGCCCTTTTTATACTTAGAAAATTGACAATTTTGGTTAAGTTTTGTGTTTAGGTCCATTTTATTCCTTAAGCATTAAAGCTATTGCTTTCATACTTGCAACACTTACTAACTATCATAAGGGGACTGTGCAGGCAAAGTAATGTAACTCTGACTGGCATTTTGACAGAATTATGTGCCCTTTTTATACTTAGAAAATTGAAAATTTGATTAAGTTTTGTGTTTAGGTCCACTTTATTCCTACAGTATCAAAGCTATTGCTTTCATACTTGCAAGATTTATGAACTATCATAAGGGGACCGTGCAGGCAAAGTTATGTAACTCTGACTGGCATTTGAACGGAATTATGGGCCCTTTATACTTAGAAAATTGAAAATTTGGTTAAGATTTATGTTTTGGTCCACTTTACCCCTAAAGTATCATAGATATTGCTTTCATACTTGGAACACTCACAAACTATCATAAGGGTACAGTAAAAGGACAAGTTGCATAACTCTGGTTGTCATTGTTACGGAATTATGGCCCTTTTTTGACTTAGTAACTTTTAATATATGGTTAAATTTTGTGTTTCGATCCACTTTACTTCTTAAGTATCAAGGCTATTGCTTTCAAACTTCAAATACTTACATGCTATCATGAGGTTACTGTACCTGGCAACTTTAATTTTACTTTGACCTTTGAATGACCTTGACTCTCAAGGTCAAATTATTAAATTTTGCTAAAATTGCCATAACTTCTTTATTTATGATTAGATTTGATTGATACTTTGATGAAACTACTCTTACCTGACATACCACAATAGACTCCACCCAAACCATCCCCCGTGCCCTCCCCTCCCCCCCTCCCCCCTCCCCCCCCTCCTCCCCCCCTATTTTTTTTTTTTTTTTTTTTTTTTTAAGATCATCTCACAAATGACCACCACACCCTCACACTATACCCCCCCCCCCACCCCCCCCCCCCCCCTAATTTTTTTTTTTTTTTTTTTTTTTTTTTTTTTTTTAAAGATCATCTCACAAATTACCACCACACCCTCACACTATACCCCCCCCCCATTTTTTTTTAAAAAATGGTTATGTTTGAAATACCGTCCAACCATCGCACCCAAACCCCCCCCCCCCATCGCCCCCCCAACCCCCCCCCCCCCCCCCCCCCCCCCCCCGGATTTTTTTTTTTTTTTTTTTTTTTTTCGCTTTTTTGGAAGATAATGTAATAAATGTCCACAACCCCACACTATACACCCCTCTTCACTCCACTCCTCCCTCCTTTGTGATTGAAAATGAGAGTCCCTTCACCTTTAAAAAGAAAATAGATGAGCGGTCTGCACCCGCAAGGCGGTGCTCTTGTCATCGCTTGCAGTGATTCTTTTCTTTCATGCACGTTCATTTACGAGGGTTTTCGACGTGCGTCGAGTTAAGCTGCTACGTGCAACACTCGGCCTTTCATGATGCGTAGGCTGGTATAAAACAGTTATTGATCGAAGATTTTCTATCTGCATGGCGATTAATTCAAATTTCCTGATTTAAAACATCTTGCAAAAATGAGAATAATCGAACAGTTCCGTTAAAAATCGAACAGTTCCGTTAAAAATATTAAATGAATTCATGGATTGGAAGAACAGTTATGGTTCGAATTTGTAATCTATTAATGTTGCATACAAATGATTTGCTCGAATTTTCCATTGTTTCCTGTGGAAAACAGCATAGCGGGAAGCAATAAATGACATGCAGCCACAAAACGATTTACGGACATTAACTATTAGCATGGAACCGTTCCTTTAGAGATCGCAGTGGGAAGCGGACAACGACAACGAGCGAGGCCTGGTATTGTAATGCGCACTGCGCATGGGTGGGTGGGGGGGGGGGGTTAAAGGGTTAGGGTAAGGGTTAGGGTTAATGGTCGGGATTGGGTTAACCCTAACCTTAACCCTTTACCGGGATCGAGGAGGATAACTCACAGGGTAATGAGTCTCATGTCGTAACCTAACGTAAGTTTGGGGAGCACCTCTCTCAGAAAAGCCCAAGATTCCCAAGGAAGGACTGCGATTTGAGCGTGTACACCGTACCCCCTCACAACCAGTACGCGGTAAGGTTCGATCTGTTTTTTGTTTTTTTCAAAGACCGAGAGCTAGTCAGACGCCAGTGGCCCGAGCTTGAAGGCACGAAAATGAAGGAAGCAAAGCGAGAGGGCAAACGCGCTTGGGTGGCGTACGACACGCTGTTAATTGATGGCATCCGGTGCAACAGTAGGGGTTCGCGGGAGATGATCTGTCTGTGCTATCGTGGGACATTCAATGCTTAACGCAGACTAAGAAGGAGAGTGAGGACTTTGTTAAGACCTTGACTAAATATGAAATTTGCACGAATCATGGTGTAAATCGGACTCTGATGTAGAACTAAATGGTTACGTTGTACATGATTTTTAAGACAATGCCAGAACAAAAATGCCAAACGAAATAGTGGTGGTTTTTTATTAATATACAGAGATTATTCAGAAGATGGTATTGAAATTATTAAAAATCACTATGATGCTATAATTTGGATAAGATTAGATCATGAATTTTTTAACATTGAGCAAGACCTATATTTTTGCGGAGTTTATATTTGGTGCGAGAGTTCGCCAGTGCATAATTTCTTAAATGTAGATTTGTTTCAAATTTTAGAAAAAGATATATCGGATTATGAAAGTAAAGGAACCATTTAAATATGCGGAGATTTCAATAGCCGTGTTGGTCAAAAAAGTGATTTTATTTTACATGATTGTTATAATGTATATGCATTAATGATATTGATGACAGTCCTGACCTCACTTTAAGCAGGGTCTCATTGGACCAAAGGCATAACAATCATGGGATTGAGTTGCTAGATCTGTGTAAAGCAACCGGTTTACGTATTGTTAACGGCCGACTCGGAAATTCAATTCAGTATACCTTTTTGTCCAACAACGGTTGCTCAGTTATAAGTCTTATTTATAAGACGCGCAAAGAATTAAGATATACTTTTTATATGGGCTAAATTCTTTTGAACGTCTTATCGGTGAAGGACCCATTATGTGGTGGACACCAGAAAGTTTAAATTTTCATTAATTTGCGTAAAATTGCAAAATAACATTACCAACTCATTCAGTTGTAGTTCAGAAGTCCATTTTTACTTCAAATATCGTCGAATTGAAGTTAGAAAGGCATAAAATCTTCAGTTAAACTTCTGCTTAAATCGCAACAATATCACTGACCTCTTGATATATTATGAAACAGATTTAAATATCAACCAATCAAAAGAAGGCATTATGGTGTAACGTGTACGCGTAATTTTATTTAACATGAGCTTTTAACACCGACTTTTACCTAACCATATCTAGTATGCTCATCTTTGTCGATTTAATAAGCATATGTTCATATGTTTATGCATTCTACTAATATAGGTTTTTTGTGAGAATGCTATATGTTAGAGAAGGCTCTATACTATTCTTTTAAATCAACGATACGTGGATTTTCGTAATCCGTAAATTGATTGAAAATAAGATATGCAGTTAGATATCATATACAAACTTGCAATTCTGAGGAAAAAGTATTCTCTATATAATTGCGGCTCTAAGTTTAAATGCTTTAATGCAGAAATTAGCAGTATATATTTTCTAGTCACGTTCAATAATTGTAAAAATTTAAACATAGTTGGTCTTCTTTTGTAAACATCAGGTATAAGTGTATTTCTAAAATTATCTAATAAAGGACATATCAAAACAAAATGGTATTCATCTTCAATTTCATTAAGTGTACACAATTTACACATTCTTTCATGTCTTGGAATGTTTTGGTGCCTACCGGCTCTTATAAATAGGACATGAGAAGATAATCTTAATTTTGCAATAACGTTCCTAAATTTAGAGTTTTCTATTTTTTCCAAGTAGATGGATCTTTCAAAAATGGGTTTCAATTCCTTGTAAAAATATAGTGATGAAGTGTCATTAAATCAGTTCGCCATTTTTAAATAAACAGATCTTGTAATCTATTGCGAAACATTACAATAAAGCTGTTATTATTTAACAGATTCTGGATATATCCATACGTCATTAAAACCGGTCTTTTGTTTAAGTTTTTGAACATTTGATGCCCATGACTTGTTGTGAGGGTAATCACATGCATCTGTACATTGTCTACGAATGATATTGCTTAAAATACAGTTGGAAGACTTTACGTTGAACAATTTTAAGAAATATTTAACTGGTCGTAAATATCGACATATATACATCGGGTATCTTCCTACTTCGGCATACAAAGCATTTGAATTTGTAGAAGCTTTCACATTTAATAGCCATTTGCAGAATTTGCGTTGGACTCGCTCAATATTTTCAGCTTTAGTAAATCCCCACACCTCGCTACCATAATTAAGAATGGAGGCAACATATGCATCAAACTAATTAAACATGATTTTAACAGGTATATTCAACGATTTTGTAACAATAAGTAATGAGTTCATCGCCCTAATCGCTTTGCCTGACAAAGTATTTGTTGCTTGTATAAATGCGCCGCTGCTTGACATAACTATTCCTAGATAATTGAAATTGTTCACGATTTCAAGAGAATTGTTGTTATACACCCAATTGTATCCTTTTTTAATCTGCCTTTATGAAAGATTACAACTTTTGTCTTGTCGACATTGACCGTTATATTCCACTTAGTTTGAACCAGAGATGCATACAATCCGTTAAGCCATACGCCTTTAATTAATCGACGAAACAGCAAAATAGTTTTTGTTTTTATTATTTATATGACTTTCAATCAATGGTTGAAGCACAAATATTGCGTCTACAGTACTGTAGCCCGGCTTGAAACCGAATTGTGCGTCTGTTAAAATGTCATTAGCTGTAGCCCAGTTGTGTAAGCGTTCGTTAAGAATATTAGTGAATAACTTCGCAAAACAACCCACAAGGGTTATACCTCGATAATTATTGGGTATAGACGGATCGCCTTTTTTATATAGGGGAATAATCAGACCCGTTGACCAGCTGTGTGGGAATTTCCCGGACTTTAAAATATGATGAAATAACAATTCCAATGCGTTACCTTTTACATGGACACTTTCTTTAAAATATTCGCAGATTATATTATCCGAAGAACACGCCTTATTATTACCTAATCGTTTCGTGGCCATGACAATTTCTTTCAGTGATATTGGTTTATGGAGTTCCGGGTAGGAACTATCAGAGTTATGGTTGCTGTCAAAATTGCGAACAAAATTTAAACTGTTCTCATTATTTAAATTACCTTCATTTTTCGCAAGGGTTTTAAAGTGTTCAACGAACTCTGTTATATCAACTGTTTCTCCGTTCGGGTTTGCGGATCTTTTTTTGAACATTTTCCAAAAATTCTTTAGGTGATTTTGATTTCATGCTGTCCATCTTGCGCCCTAACGTTCGATTAAAATCTGACTTACATTTGCGATAATAATATTTGCATGATTTCATTTTTTCGAATACTGACTGGCAATTGGTTTCATTGTTAATTTTGTTATATTTGTATAAAGCATCCTTAAATTCTTTGCGTTTTTGTTCACACTCCGCATTATACCATTTTTGTTTATTTTTGTCGTGTGAATCGAATTTATTTGAATCGGATTTAATAGTGTGAGCAAAATACGGATTACCTTTAGACGTAAGATACTGAGTAAAAATTGACACTAGGTCCTATGTTTCATCGTTATTTTCTATCCCGCGTATTAGACTTGACTCAAGATTTACAATATCGCTCGATAATTCAGAGATAAAAGCGTCCCTGTGAATAGGATTCCATTAAACAAATGTTTTGGGTCCTCGCGTATATTTTTTGCAATTTGTTCCAGTTTATTTTTTATTCAACGGGGGCATGATTAGAATATTCATTAAAATCTCTTATTTCAAAGTGCACAATATTTTCAAAATTAGCCGACCGTGTTAATAGATAGTCAACTAAACTTTGCCCTTTATGTGTAAAACACGTTATTCTTCCAATATTCTTATCATTATGTAATCTACCGTTAACAACTCGAATATTTGTAGCCATACATAAAACATGAGTCCCCGAAGCGGTTTGAATTAAAATCACAAGTTGCCCTAGGCATAGGATGGTCAATGTCTATAAAATCAAGATTAATTAAAAAACGATCGTACGCAATATAATCTAACTTTCGCCCAATTCTTGAATTTGTATATCCAAATACATACACCGTACCTAGCTCGCTGAAATGGTTAATATCAGATTTAATAATCTTAAAAATATCCCCATCAAATCGAGAGTAAACAGGTGAATTTACGGGTTCTATATATACTACAGCAATATACATGTCATAATCAGTATTAAAAAGTGTTTATCAAGTTTAATCCATAGTAGACAATCTATTGAATTTTTTGCAATCGATACTCCTTTTCTTATATTATCTCTAATATACACAATGCCACCACTTGCACGCTTCGCACGCCTATTTTGATAACGTCTATGTGAATGTATTGGATCACTAAATCCAGAAAGTTTAATATTAGACTTTGAATTGGTCCATGTTTCTGTTAAACAAATAATGTCATACTGTGAAAGCAAATTCACGAATTCCGGCGATGAAAACTTGTCCGCGGTGAGCCCTTCAACGTTCCAGGTTACACATTTTACAGAACAGAACAGAACACAACAGACAGTATATTAAGACTTATATAATGTACATCGTCTAAATACACAAAATATAATACAAAATATTGTCACGTGCCTATATATTACAACGTATGAGTTATAACAATATACAAAATGTAATATAACAATTTGAGACAAAGTATATTTAACAAAGAAGAACGACTTTACATTACCGTAGTTAAATATATATCGTTTTACTAGCAGTAAGGAACTACTTTAGTTTTCGCTGGCAATATTATTTGTGATAGAATATCTTACGGCTAGAGCTTCCTTCATATATATTATTTACACAAATTTATAATTTCAATTTTACAAGTTGAGTTCAATAAAGTATGGAACTTAAAAACTGATGGATTCACATAGTATACAATTTTTATTTATTTTAGTCTTAATTGCTGGAAACATGGACATTTACATATAAAGTGGAATTCATCCTCTATGTCCCTTTGATCACAACACTCCCTTGTTCCTCCTAGGCATTCGGCTTGAACTCACGGCCATCGATGAAAAGTTTGTCCCCTCTTAGGAAAGCCTCTTTATTCTCCTCAATAGCCTTTTTCATGACAGGAATAAGCTTTTGTCTCGTCACCATTACCTCCCTGGGGTATTGTTCTGATATTCCATACGGGGTCCCTTTGAGTTCCTTGGACGCCTCCTAACTCTTTCTCTATCCGGATAGTATGCACATTTTGCGACAATAGGTCTTATTTTCGTGCTATTGTATCGCCCTATTCCATGAGCACGGTGTAATTTAATGTCCCTGGATGCATTTTCGATTTAAAGTTTTGACTCAATAAAGTCCAGGATTTTCTTCTCGCACTGCTCATCTTTTTCCTCGGGGATTTTGTAGAACAGTAAATTGTCCCGCATGCTTCGGCATTTGAGATCAATGACTTCGTGCTGCATGAGGTGTTCATGTTCTTTCAAACGACCAGCTAACAATTCAATTTCCTTCTGTTTTTTATTTAAATTATCAAACATATTGCTGTCAAATTGTCGGCTTTGTTCAATTTCTAGGATTTTACTCTCAATTTGTGAGACTTTTTTGTCCATGCACTCGCATTTCGCCGTAAGAGTATCCATTGTTGATTGGATTGTTTCTAACTTTCCAAGTTTTCTATCTATATTGTCCATCCTGTTCAAAAGCATATTTAACAGCGCGGTTAACTCTGTATTTTGTTGTGAGTACATTGGGTTGGGGGTTGTCTGCATATTTAATTGTCCATACCCCGGTGACGCCATGAACTGACTATTATTGAAATTACTGTTTAAGTTACATGGCTGCGGTGACATTGTATTGAAACATTGACCTGCCTGAAAAAATGAACCATTTAACTGTTGCGACTGAGTAGCGTTCGTAGGTGTAGATGTCGCTGCTCATGAGATACTTGCACAATTCCGATTGTCCGCCATATTACCATTTGAACTTGTACTCTTTCTCTTCTGTGTTTGTACTTGAACTGTCCCAGGTGAACTGTTTTTTCGCTTTTTAGGCATTATATTCCACAGAACTGGTGTACACTCATTTCTCACATACTTTTCACATTCCCGTTATTGTTTTATAACGTTTATTATTAATAATATGTATGATTTTATACTATTTATATTACATCGAGGCCGTGTTATCAATTTATATATACACAGCGAGCGAATCGAGAGATATTGACAATTTGAATAGTGGTTGGATTTAAATTGCTCAGGCGTGCAAAATTCAAAGTGTCATTACATAATTTTTACGGAACATTATCGAGAAATGAATTATCTACACAGGTGTGTAAATATTATTGCAATCCGTTGATATTAAGTGTCCAATATCGGGGCTTGAATGTTGCGCACAAAATCCTTGCACAACAATATAGACAAAGAAGGAAAAAATGTCCAACATTGTTTGAATACTTCAGCCATTGTACGCTCCAAATATTACCAATATAAAAATTAAGTAGCATAATATTTGAGAGCCTCAACAAGTTGGACTACTCAGTTATCGACTATTTGCTGACCGCTGATAGTAATTGTTCACAGGTTTCATGCTTTTTGTTGGATATTTTAATGGATGGAGCGATCATGCCCCAGTACTCTTTATATTAAGCTGCTGTCATAATAGGCTTGTAAACACTAGTCATAAAGAAAATAAATGTAAATGGAATGACAATATTAGAGATCAATATCGGTCAGGTATTATTGGTAACACGACAAAGTTTAATTCCATAGTAAATAATGTTAACTGCGAAAGCACAGAATCTGTTAATAATATGATTAATGATTTTACTATTACTATACGAAGTGTAGCCGATCCACTATTTTGTAAAACCGGCTATTTTAAAAATGAAAAGAAGCACGTGTTTTGCTATTTAGAAGCCCTGAAATTATTTAACATACATAGGACGGATGCTTGTAGAATTAATTTTTGTAAACTAAAAGAGTAGTATAAAAATATTGTTACCAAAAAAGCGTATATACTACACAAATAAAATGCGTGAACTTGAGCAGTTTTTTTGGAAACATTTTAAATCACAATCATGTACAAAGGCTAGAGCTATTTCTTTGGATGATTTCCACAAATATTTCGAAAATATGAGTACTGACATGTTCAACAGTAGCAATTGGGAATATTAAGCTTTTAATGTTTATAATGATTTTAATTTGCCTAATGATGTATATCCAGAACTTGATAGAGAGATCAGCATTGACGATATTGTGAATGCCGCAAATTTTTTGAAACGCAGTAAATCATGTGGCAAAGACGCTTTTATAAACCAATATTGTCTGGAAAGTATTGATATTTTATCGGCTCATATGTGTGACATGTTTAACGCAATTCTTAATTGAGGTACTTTTCCAGATGCGTTGACAGAAGTAATAATTATACCTATTCATAAAAAAGGGTTTATAAATGACGTCTATAAGTATCGAGGCATTACTCTAGTAAGTTGTTTTTCCAAAATAATTTCAATATTAAATGACCGTATCGAGAAAGTCTGTAATGACAATAATATTATATCGGACGCACACATCGGATTTCGGAAAGGGCGATCTACTATTGATGCGGCGTTTATTCTCATGTCTTTAATTCAGCATTATTTGTATGAAAACAATCGCTTGTATGTTATTTTCGTCGATATGATGAAATGCTTCGATTCTATATATAGAAACGGCCTGTGGCTTAAATTGTACACATCATGAATTTCCGGTAAAATTCTTAGAATTAAACGCGATATGTATAGTAAAGTAAAATCGTGCGTAAAACATTGTTCCTCATATTCTGAGTTCTTTTCATATGCAGTAGGGCTTCGTCAAGGGGAGTTAATGTCACCTCTGTTATTTTCTATATTTGTGGAGGACCTAGAGTTGTTTCTACAAAATGACATCGATGCTATTGTGCTTATACTTCTACTTTTTGCCGATGACATGGCTATATTGTTGGTAAATCACCAAGTGAAATTCAGACTCAATTTGATAATAAATACGAGTATAGCAAAACTTTGGGGCTACAAGTAAACACAGACAAAACAAAGATTATGGTTTTTCGTAAGAGAGGGGTACTATTGCGCTTCGAAAAATGGACATGTAACGACATACCAATAGAAGCTGTAGATAACGTCAATTACCTTGGGCCGGTATTTAAATATATAGGAAACTTGAATCTAAATCAAGAGCATCTGGCCGGAAAGGCCCTTAAAGTGATGAACCTTTTTACTACACAAATGTAAATTTATGACCTAAAACCAAAAGTTCTATGTCAATTATTTGACGCATTTGTTGGCTCTTTTTTAAGTTATGGGTCAGAGATATGGGGCTACACAAAAAGTAAAGACATTGACAGGATCCACTTAAAGTTCTGTAAGCGTTTACTAAATGTCCCCACAAATACATGCATTGCCGCAGTCTATGGAGAACTAGGAAGATACCATCTGTTTATAAATCGCTACGTTCGCATTTTAAATTATTGGCTCAAGATTATTTCGACTGATAATATTATCTTGAAGCGTATCTATTCCCAGGTTGTAGCCGATTGTGAAGATGGTAACCGACATTGGGTACACAATGTAAGAAATATGAGAATACGGACTTACTTTTTTTTATTTGATAATGCACAGTATTTGGATGTAAATTCATGTGTTCGTGCCTTTAAAAAATAGGATAATAGATAACTTTAAACAAGAATGGCCTCGTTCCATTGAACGTAGCTCTGTGCTCGATATGTATAGCAGTTCAAAACTACCTTAGGATATGAAACATATTTAAATGAAGTCCCTATAGAAGCCTAACATATTATTATTGTAGATTGAGAATGTCTGCCAATAAATTGTATGTTTATTAAATAACCATTGCTGTAATGTATTTTTTATATACCTTTGTTTAAATGAAATGTTGTTACTATAATTCACGTTGTCAGTTTGTAAACTATTTCTTGTGTTTTAGACCATATAAAATATCTATCTATCTAGACGCAGCTACGTTCAGACATAAAATATTATACGTTTAGAGAAACAACAAAATCAGTAATTAGCATTTAAGCACGTGAACATCTTAATTATAGGTTGAATTTATATCTGAACATTACTCCTTTATTTTGGAACATTTGATAAGTATCGCAGTTTTGAGATTGCAATTATCTTTTGCTTTGTTTATATTCGTCTCACCATCTGTCGCGAAGCAGGTTTAAAGGGACATGATCCTAGGTTTACAACATGTTGATTTCTTGAACAACGATCATACATTACATAACAGTAAACATTATATTATCCTCGTTGCTGTAGAATATAAAAGAAAGATAATGAAAAGTATTGTTTTTTTATTGGCGATGGTGACTGATATATAAGTCGTATGAAATAAATGTGTGTCGTGCTAAGGAAAATAGCTTGCAAAAATAAGACAGCCTCAAATATTGAAAAACGATCAATTTTGGTAAATTCATCATTGTCGCTATATAGGCTAAATAAAATAGTGTAATCACATACAAATCTATAAAAGTTTTCATAAACAAGTTAAATGATCTCTTTAATATCTCTTTCACTTTATGTTAGCGTCTAATTTCAACAACAATGGATTATTAAACCTCAATAGTAATTGTTATACATTCAACCATTGTTTTAAGTTTGATTCACAAAACTATGATAATTTGCGCAATTTTATTGACAACCGATGTACCAATTGCATACAAGTATTGTACTAAAGCTAAATCTTAACTAGCTAGGAAGCAAAAAGTCTCTTCTAGAGTGTTCAGAAGGTTTATCAATAGTCACATTCTGGCAACCATGTTTTCAGACGAACCAGAACCATTTTCAAACTCAAAGTTTATAAACTATAAAATCACTTAAGGTTTCAATGTTTAATGAGCAGACAGGATAGCCCCTATTCAGATTGGCCCAATAGGGCATACGACCCATTTTCGCATTACGCCTCTACTTTTAACTTATCAATATAATATACAATTGATAACATGAACCGTTGATGTTGATCAATGTAACTCGTTGACAGAAAGAAAAAGAAAAACGAGAACACAAGTTTATTTATTTCCTAGAAACATCGCAGTTAAATCGCCGCAGCATCTGGTAAAGGGAGTTTACGACTACACAAATGAGCGAAAGCATGATCACACCTGTGCATATCCAAATGGATTTATTATCCAGCCTCCGACCAAATGGCAGGCTGACGGCGCTCTTACTCCATCGAGTGTATCGATTATACCACGGCGACTTGGAAGCATTACACGGAATGTCCTGACATGACTCGCGCCTGTTCGCAGGGAAAGCCTCCAACGACGAAGGGACGAGCGGGAGCGACCCTTTTCGTGCATTGTTCGTAGAGATTTCGTATCGCAAATGACTTGACGCTTGTGAGCGACGAGCGTCTTAACCGGCGGATGCGTAATAAATGCATCTTGTCAGTGAGCAGCAGCTATAATCTGCAATAAGAATTGTCTCCGAGCAGTCGAGTAACATTCATACATGGCTTCCCAACGAATTCCGGTTGTAGTTCGTCTCAAGAACAGCTAAAGTTAATCAAATCTTCGTGATACTAAATGTTTAACTAGTAATCTTCATGATTATTCCCTCAAAATCAATATTTGCGGTTTACCATGTTTGATGCATTCTGATATCTTCACAACCAAATCGCTAAACAATGGAATGATATGATAAATGTAAATGTACACACAAGTTCGGATTAAATGTTTACAGCACGATAATTTCAGCCTGTCATATAGATCTTTGGTTTAACTCGTTCACATTGAGTAAGTATGTTTCATTTGTCACATTTTTATTTCGTTTATTTACCGTGACGTTAATCAAATATTAAGTAAGCGGCATTTACTTGAACAACAAATCTACAGTTTCTCGTTCGAAATACTGTTCCAGTTCCAGTTCGCGAAATCCAATTCAACAACAGAACACATTAATCCTTATTATTAATGTCGCGACTGCGATCGGGAAGCGGACAACGACAACGAGCAAGGCCTGGTATAGGGGAGATAACCCTGGGTTATGGTTAGGGTTAGGGGTCGGGTTAGGGTTAAGGTTAGGGTTAAGGCTAACACTAACCCAAACCCGATCCCTAACCCTAATCTTCTAACCACCCATGCGCATTACAGTACCAGGCATCGCTCGTTATCGTTGTCCGCTTCCCGTAAAATCAGATTGTTCCTCATTGTCTGCGATTTAAGGTAGGCAACCTAGTCACTAAGCTGCTGCCGCCTCTGTATCGGATGCATCGAATGTTATCAATAGCGGTTTCTTAAAATTTACATTAATATCAAGATAAAAGTATGCAAGGTACATTTCATAACAATATTTATCTTTTGTCTGTCGACAATTAGTTAAATAAGGAACTCGCTTAAATAACAACATAAGTGTCGTTAGGAAAACTGCACCGGTGGAATGTATTTTGTTCAAATCGTTTTTAAGTAATCACATGCATGCAGACTGTAGTTATATTATTTAAAGTCATTGTTCGCCGATATTTTTTGATAGTTTCAGAACAGAATGCATACATTAAGTCAAAAGTATTACCAGTATGTTTTGACTTGCGTTTTCAAGTATTGGCAGTCATTTTTTCCTGTATGCATAGGTTTATTTGACCGAGATCATTTATGACGCGCGTTTGATTTGCAAAACAAGGTGATCAAAGCTCAACGTTGCTCTTTCTCTTCTTCGTAAACGATATTCTCACTAACATTCATGAAAACATAGACGGACTATTCACGTTAGAAAATCAAAAGCTATTCCTATTACTTTTTGCCGACGATGTCGTTTTGTTCGCACACACTCCGCAAGCGCTCTCGTCCTTGCTTAAAGACCTCGAAAATTACTGCCAACAATGGCGCCTATCTGTCAATACTAAATAAACTAAGATCATGATTTTCGAAAATGGAAGGCATACGAATTATGATTTTGTATTTAACAATGTTACACTAGAAACTGTCACTTCATTCAAATATCTCGGTGTGCAGCTCTTAAAAAACGGCATTTGGAATAGAACACAGAAAAATATTGCAAAACACTCACAGCAGTCAGCGCTCCATAATCTATTTATCGTTTTTAATCAGTTAGGACTAAGCACTAAGGAAAATGTAACTTATTTGATAGTTTAGTAGGTACAAAATTAACATATTCAGCGGAAATATGGGGTTTAAAAGAAAGTAACGATAAAGAACTAGTACACCGAAAATTTCTCAGGAAAATCCTTACAGTCAGAAAATCAACAAATTCAGATGCTCTATATGGAGAATAAGGAATGTATCCTATGATTATAAAACAAAAACTAATAGTAATTAAATACTGGATAAAAACAATAAACCCGAATAACAAATTATTAACAAGGAATATTTATCATATGTAGAAAGAGGACGCTGATAAAAATATCAGATACGGAAATAAAAACTGGGCCTTTGAAATACAATCTTTATTAGAAAATATTGGATAAGCACATATCTGGTGGAATCATAACGAAGTGTTACCAAATGATTACGACCTAAAAATTATATCAGATCGAATATATGATATCTTTAAACAGTCGAGTAACTCAAACAATAATTCGAATCGACTAGCCTCCTATAGCACCTATAAGGACGATTTTGAATTTGAGGCATATTTTAATCGCATAAACGTAACACAATTTAGAATTGCCCTAAACCAGTTTAGAATATCCGCACACAATCTTGCGATTGAGAAAGGACGACATGACAATATCCAAAAAGAAAATAGATTGTGCTCATATTGTAATATGAAAGTAATCGAAAGCGAATACCACTTCTTACTTGCATGTCCAGCTTATAACACAATCAGAAAGCAATATTTGAAACCATTTAACTGTCACTGGCCATCAATAAACAAGTTCCGGTCCCTTATGTCGTCAAAATCCACTTAAGTAATAAACAATTTACCGAAGTACATATAGTATGCAACAAGATCACGAACACTTTTTACTTTACTTTTTACTTTTTACTTTTACTAAGTCAATAGCACATTATTGTCATGTATAAGAAAATAGTTGAAAGCACGCTATATTATAATGTATTTATTTATAATAAAGCCGTCATTGATATGTGTAACGTATACATATTTTTCTTAAGATCATATTGCATTTAACGCAAATTTTTTAGCTCTTATAGATATATGTAATGAACTATTTGTAACTCATTTTATATCTATACTCCAACATCTTGTCTCCATAAATATTGCTTTAATTTATCTGAATTTTTCTTCATTTAAATTCTTACCTTAAAAAGAACGTTTAAGCCTATTTTTGGACCAATATATAAAGTTGTGTACGAATATTATTTCACACAAGATTATATACTGTTAAAATGCTTGAAGTTAGAAATCACCTAAATGCAAATAAATGTTGTTGTTATTGTTGTAAATAAATATATTATGTATTATGCAAATTCTTTTTGCACGGCACTTATATCTATGTTAATCCCTCTCAGATTAATGTTTATAATATTTCATGTTCCTTTCACTTTTCACGCTATAATTCCTTTGTTGGCTATAAGTATGCATTGTGCTATTTTATGCCAAAATAAAGATATGTTATGTTATTTTGGGATGTGAGGTTCAGCTAGCTCTCTAACCGGTTAAATACCCCCGATGCTTTGCATTGGCCGTTCATAGGTCCAGTTTCGATCGTTTCATGTTAATACTTGGTGATCTCTTATAACAGTATTAGATCAAGCATTTTTCTCCGGTTCCGGGAGTTTAATACTATTATTATAGCGATTTACAAACATTTCACTGGGAAATTAATTTGTTCGACATGATAAAATTATTACTCATACAAGGAAAAATATCATATTTTTAATTAGCAGCGCATTTAAATGCTAGATTCGAACGGATAAAGATCGAAATCATTCGATACTTGTACACATATATTTGTACGCACTGATTTCTGTAAGAGGTTGTGACCAGGACAGTGGTATTCAGGTTTGTGCATTCTGCCTTAGAATAAAGTAACACACATTTCCTTTCCAACAATTTAATCCACAACTGTATGATTTTTCATGCATATTCATGTATATTATGAATCACTTAAACATACAACCCAGAAACATTGACGTTTTATGATAAACACATTTTGACGATTTGTAGAAATTACATAGGATCGGAAACCTGAGAATATGTGTAAATTGTGTGTAAATAATATTTGAAATATTCATTGCACATTACAGGTGAATACATCATAAATATGTCGTGTTTGACCACAAAACACCAAATAGAAAAATCAGAATTAATAAAAAATAAAGCTATATAGATGTCTATACTAATAAAGCAAACAAACAATAAACTGAACACAGTCACAATTATACAAAAATTAAATAACAACATTTAAATTCTTTACTATGGCACACACACACTATTTTAATAAGATTTACTAATAATAAGATAAATAGTTCAATATCTAAATGGAATATCAATATAATCATGTAATGACATACCATTTTCATGAAAGTAATCGGCAGTGAAATAAGAAAATCTCTGAACAGATAGTTTTCAAACGTATAAATAAAATTGTTTACATCAATTAAAAAACAAACAAACAATTGGTGAACAAGTTTCTATCAATATTATGTTTTAATTTACATCGTGAGTAATGGAGATAATGTTAGTCTAGATATAATACCTCGAATATTTAGTAAAAATTAGTTGATTTGTAAAATGAATATGACTACACATTGATTAATTTTCATTCAGTACAAATGTTGAATTCAGTAGAGAACAGCCACTCGTGGTTTTCTTGAATCCAAATGCAATTTAATCGAATAAAAGTCAAGCTGGGATAATAAGAAGGTCAAAGCCCATGATCGCTAACATGAGAAATAAAGGAACTATCAAAGGAAAAGGAAAAATCAAAAGATAATCCACTCACATAATCTGTTTCAAGTTAAACCTACCCCAAATGCAAATACTAACATACATATTGATACATACTATTTCATTGTGAACAAGTTTTCAAGGGTGTCATAGTTTTGCACAAATATATTCAATGTTTTTGTTTCGTCGCGGTAGAAAACAGTGAAATAATGTCTTAGTATGTTGCCATCATCAATAATAAGAAAATAAAACAAAAACTGAACTGAAAATAGATTTAATACGCCCGTTTACAGAATCACAACATCATGTGTTTTCAAAGACAACTGCAATTTTCACGAAGGTTCAGTCACCAGTGAGATACATAACATGCTATTCAGTTCTAAACAACTAATGTTTTAGTACTGGTCTGATAAATTATTTAAATTTACTTCGGTACACTCTGTCTCTTAACTAGCTTCCATGAAAATGGATAATATGCTAATTTATAGTGACAAAAACATGTATTTAATAACAAACAAAAACCTAGTTAATTTGAATAATGAACAATATCTATGACTAGTTAGGAAGCAATAAATAAATAATGAAATTCTTTAAATGGATCAATAGACAACGTGTATTCGATTGCGTAGTTACCTTCTTGAACAAGAGATGCGTTTGTCAGAAACACAACGCCCTCTATTGCGCCGCTTTGAAGCCATATATTTGACCTTTGACCTTGAAGGATGACCTTGACCTTTCACCATTAAAAATTTGCTCCACGAGAAGTAAGTAAGAGATTGAATGGAGAAATGATTTATTTTTATTTTTGACCTTTGACCTTGAAGGATGACCTTTAACTCGACATTTAACCACTCATAATGTGCAGCTCCACGAGATACACATGCATGCCAAATATGAAGTTGCTGTGCTCAATATTAAAAAGTAATGATAAAACTTTAACAAAGGTTAAAGTTTAAGGAAAGAAAACAACAATAATATTTGACCCTTGACCTTAAAGGATGACCTTGACCTTAATTTTTCACCACTCAAAATGAGCTGCTCCATGAGATACACATGCATGGTAAATATCAAGTTGCTATGTTCAATATTGGTTAAAGTTTTGGGACACAATAACAGAATTACAGAATGACATACAGACAGGACAAAAACAATATACCCCCGATCTATTGATCCGGGGGCATAAAAACAAATCTTGTATTGTAATAGTGAACTTAGATCCGCAGAAAAAAATCGAGAATTTTGTTGTTGAATGAATATGAATACAGGGAAATGAAATAACATGTTCTGACATTTATGTTGTTCAACCTTTACAATATTTTTCTGTTGGAGTCTAGTTATTTTCAACAGTATTTCAGTCAAATCAGTTTACAACTTTCCGAGAAAAGATGGCAAACCCTTACTTAGTGTACACAATAATGCAAGAAACTGAAAACTGTCATATTTGAGTCCGAGGTAGTTGGAGAATAGAACTTGAACATCCTGTTATGCCCACAGGTACCTGAAAGACCTAACAAAAACTAAAATTAATTTAGCAAAAACAAAGAATCCTGTATGTCTCTTTTTGTCAGGTTCTGCAAACAATTGTTTTCCATAAACAGTTTTTGTTATTTACAACAAAAACCAACCAGGTTTAGGTTTACTTACTTAATCAATAAATGCACAAAAAGAAACAAATAATATGATATGTAGTAATATTTTTAGGAATGTGCTACAGCCGTGGGTGCCAATGGGAAAAAATCATTATAAACTTCATGTCATATTCTTAATAATACATCTATCACAAGTATGTGGCCTCTAGATTGTTCCCAAGCATTGCATTTAAATTTAACAAGAAACCTAGTTTTTTACACTACAAGATCCAGTTTGGAACTCGGCTGAGAAATCATGAAGATTGGTCAATAAATTAGGCTCTAGAGTGTTCACACCCAAATGACGATGACGGACAATGGAAGACAGACAAAAGACTATCACACAAGCTCACCATGAGCATGTTGGTCTAAGGTGAGCAAAAATGAATTTATCACAACAAACATAATTTTAAAACAATACCTAATACCAATTAAAGTATTTAAAAAGATTATTACAATTAAAAAACATTATTCCATCAAAGAGAAGTATTCAATTAGGGGTGTAGCAATACCACTGATTCATATATCACTATACCACAGTATTTTGAAATATATTATGATATATAATATGAACAGTTATATAAATATATATATATATATATATATATATATATATATATATATATATATATATATATATATATACATAATTAATTAATTGATATGATGAACAATTAGCAGATGTTTAATAAAAACTAGCGTATTTTTTCATTTAAGATTTGAATTAATTGTGATTTTAAATATATATATAAATCTAAAAAAAAAATACGCTAGTTTTTATTAAACATCTGCTCATTGTTCAGCATATCAATTAATTAAACATGTTAAATATTAGTATATAGCCTACACATAGAATGGACGTGAACATCATTTAAAAGCCACTTGCTAAATTAGATTTTTACTCATACACACAAACACAATTAATCATTGATTAGAAAAAATGTTGCTATCGAAAATGACGTTGAAAACAAATGAATATGTTCTGATATGGTAATATACAAGCATATCGTTACACCCCTAATTTAAATTCCACCAAACACTAACATGAAACTAAGAATACCAAAAAGAAAAGACATCTGTCCATACAAGCGTATGCCTTAACAGTGAATTTCCCACAGACGATGTCCTAAGTGTGCACAATAGTGAAGCTGTACATGCTGAAATCCACGCACGCAATGCTGTGGAAGGCGATGTTGGAAAATACGGTCAGGTACTCGCAGAGTGCAAACCAGGAATACACTGGAAGTCACAAGAGAATAATACAGATTAGTTGCTAGAACACATGAGGTTGAAATTGAATAGACAGGGTTACTTTTTGATAACTTTTAAGACACTTCTGATTTTAAATTAAGTTCATCTTCAAATATTAGTTTTAAAGAAGATTGAAAATAATCTAAATAAGTTAATATTGCTTTGTATGAATTCTGAATGAAACAAACAAAAACAATTGCCTTTAGTATTAAATCAACATGACTGTGTATGAAGGGTGAATCAACAAAACAAAAGGTTATCTCCATGTACTTGAACAAAATAATTAAATATTTGAAATTTACACAACTCATAAAAAAGGAAACAAAACATTGAATAATTTGGAGAGTTCTGTTGTTTTCGTTATATTTTGTGACATTATGTGGATTGCTTATATAGAGTTTTCAAAATGCCCTTATCAGTATTGGCATTAGATGGCCGAGTGGTTTAGGCATTAGCACTGGGAAATAATACAGTTGAAATCAATTCAGCATGTAAAGGATTAATTAAGGTCAATGCTTCAAGCCAAGGTGCGATTTACTTTTTTTTCTTTCTTTAATTTCATTTTTGTTTTATACTGGAGCTCTTTAGTTCCAATGCTTGTATTTATTAATTTAAAGCATTTTGTCATAAACTTCAAAAAGGCAATAATCTGAGTTTCTCAGAATTATTTTACAGGCAATTTAAGAAAAAAAGATAAACATGTGAGCATACTTTTAACAAACAACACATTTATTTTCAGAATTGTGAACA
Organism: Dreissena polymorpha; assembly: GCF_020536995.1. Lineage (NCBI taxonomy): Eukaryota > Metazoa > Mollusca > Bivalvia > Myida > Dreissenidae > Dreissena > Dreissena polymorpha. Next base: position 70,430,614 of record NC_068366.1, read on the forward strand.
ACACAATGATAGTTTTTATAACTGGCCTTTACTGCTAAAACACATCATATTTCAGTTCAAATTTACATCTGCAGCACAACTAAATAAAATGCTATCTCATGAATTTAACAAAATACTAAAAGAGATACTTACAATCTTTCAAATCTTTACTTACTATACGGTTCAAAATAGCTGTTTTGTCTAAAGAAAAAAAACAACGCAGTAAAGAATATGGACAGGTTAAATAGACATATGAACATCCTTCTCTTGAGCCATAGAAAATCCTGAAATACAAGATTGTGATAGATGTAACACAAAAGACAGCTATAACATATGCAATGGTTTTTTGGTTGTGGTGGCCATCATATAAAGCAAGCCAGATCGACTCTTGTCTTTTGGATATCTGAATGACATGAACTTTTCAATTGGAATAGGAGAAACCTAACGGAATCAGTAACAAATAGATTTTAGCCCAGGTTTAGGAACAAAAAAAAACATCAATGGTTATATGATATATGGCACAGACATCTTACAATTGGGACGTCCAAGCAAGACATTGACCTTGAACCTGCATGACTGATTCATGTCTTTTGATTATCACTTCATCAGTGTTTCCAAGTTCTATAATTATCTTTAAATACAAACAGGAGATAAGAATAGGACATGGAAAAAGATGCTCAATCTTTCGGCCTTGAAGTATGACCTTGGACCTAAGCAAGCTTGACTTGCGCCTATTTCCTTTTGTCTCAATGACCTAAACATTTTAGCAGTGTTTCATGAAAATACCTCAAAAGGAATACTATTTATGGAGTGGAAAAAAATGGGGACTCAAACAGTCTTTACCTACCAAGACCGACTAATTCCTTATGTTTATCATATTCTCAACCTAAACATCAAAGCAGAGTTTCATGAAAATCCTCGAATAGGCACAAGAGTAAGGGACCTGACACAAAATAATGCTATTGCTTTTACCTTTAACTTTGACCTTGAACCACCATGAATGACAAGTGCCTTTTGTAAATTGCTTTAATAACCTTAATATTTAAACCAAGTTTTCTGGACATCCTTCAAAGAGTATAGGAGTAAACCAAGCGAACCACAAAAGGAGGTTCAAACCTTAACCTTAACTTACACCTGACATTGCAGCGTGACTAACTCATTCTTTCTCCATATAGCCTCCATGACCTAATCATTTGAAGCAAAACATCTGAAGCAGGCTTTATGACAATCTGTTGAAGGGTATAGAGGATATTTGTCAGACACTAAAGGATAGGGACTGAGACTGACATATGGAAAAGGGCATGCCTATTATCCCGCATCTTCTTTGTGGCAGTTTATAATTTATCTAAATTAACTTGGCATTATTGTATATTTCCATCTAGCAAGTATGTAGCAAAGTACATAGACAAAAACCACTTATTTAGGTTTAACATGTAGTAAAGCGCTGCAAACGATTGTGACCATATTATTTGCTTAAAAATCAGATAAAAACAATGATATGCAGTTCTGCAGTTTGTCATGCAATTGTATTTTGAACAGTGCGTTACATCTACTTATCACGCGATTAGACTGAGTGCCCTAACTTGCATACTAAACATATAGCTACAAAGGATGCAAAATAACTTGAGATAAATTAAATCAGTAGCAGATAACAATGTTCTCAAATGGGAGGCAGATAAAAAACAAACAAAAAGACAATCATTAAATTGATTAACAAATCTGACTGGATGGCGTAACAACTTTTGACCTATGTGTCCAGTGAATGAGAATACCGTACATAATCATATAGATCTCGGAGCAGACTATGAATGGTATGAAGGATTTCTCGTGGATATCTACAAGAAAAAACAACAACATGTAAAATTGCTGTAAAAAACGGAAAACTAGTTATGTGTTTATGCTCCTTTAAATCACATCATTAAAATGTTACACAGATCATGTAAATATACATAACTTAAACTAAACCTTATATGTTTTCAAACCTTCATTGTCTGTTGAAGATATGGCCGTCAACACAATAAGAGCAACATTTTCTAGTATATGGAAACACACTGCAACAGTCACTAAGTTTTTGTAAAGTAAATGCTTTGCACCCATGTTGACCCGTAGATGCCAGTGGAAGTAGCAGTAAGCCAACAGGAACCTCAGCCCTGCTGTAAGGCTGATACATATCGTCCACACATACCGCTGTGGTGTGAATCCTCCTATAGCTGTACTAATCATCGGGAGGAATGTTTTTGCCTGGAAATGCACAACATCACAATCTAAATTCGAACACCATTTATTGGACACAAACTTCATATATTCCGGACAATAAACAATGTTAAGTGTTTGCAAGAAAATATTTTTCTTACACAAACTTAATAAAGATGATTGTCTGAATAATGTCACTTCAATATAACAGTTTGAAATGAGACCCAAAGAATGGACAACATTTCTTAGCAACATTCTGGTTAGCGAGTAGTTTCAAGATACAAGTATTTTCCGGACGATTTAAAAAGATGTTTTTCATGAACGCTTTCCCTACTACATAATCCTTTTCTAAACAACCTATAAATTTATAATGATTAATACAATTTTACTAGTAGAACTATTCAACATTTTTATATTTAAGTTAAGTTTGAGCATATGATCAAATGTAGTATGTCACATTCCTCTCTTGGGCTCTTGCAGCAACCACTAGCTCCCTTTGGGTGGTTGGTTTTTGTTACCTTACTAGGATTTGTTTGGCTGATGTTATAGCCGTTATTCTGTCATGTTCTCATGACTTTAAGATGTTTGGAAAAAGAGCTAATTTTATTGGATCTTGTTTTCTTTATTTTGGAATTTAAAAAACAAGGGCGAGCGCTATACATGGGGGCGCGCTATAATGGGGGCGCGCCATACACTTACTTACGGTAAGTGTTCAGCTTTTAATTGAAAGCATTTTGAAGTCTAATGAATAATTATTTAAATGCTGTCAATCAAATAATTATGTATATTCCCAAATCAAAATGATTTGACACTAAAAATCTCAGTAAGCTGGATATGTGTCATATTCCTAAACTGATTGGAAATGCCCTGGTTTGGACCAATGTTCTATGAGGGTGCTGACAAGGAAACATTTATGATACATTGTATATAAATTATCTTTCACGTTAAAAATAAAAATACCAAAATAGAATTAAAAGCATGGGTGTCCCAAAAGGTCATGAGGTGCATTTGGCTGGGGTATGTTAGGTCTTTGAATGGTTTTTATGATACCGCTGCCAGTTTAAATAGTAAGTTGTTTTCGATTTTCAATGAATTCGGGACCATGAGTAGCATGTCTGCAATAATATTTACATCATGTTTATTCAATATTGTATTTATAAGTTTAATAAAATATTAAAGTTGCTGAAAACATGGTGTAATGGTCAGCGATGAGAAGTGTAATGGTCAGCGATGAGTAGTGTAATGTTCAGCGATGCATGCATGATAAGCCTCGCCTCAGCCAATAGAAGCTGGATGTATGTTATATGCTTGTATTCCATTCAGTAAGTTGCGCTTTGATAGCTGTAGTAAATAAACGTGTGTAAAATCTATCCCTCTTTGGGTCTTGTGTTTTAAACCATCCCTTTAAGGGTCTAGACATTGATTATCATAAAATAAGCAATATTTCACGTGGCATATTTTTAAGTTATTGCTTTGTTTTATTACACATATGTACTTGTTTAAATGTGAACCGAAATTGCGGACGATACGTACCATGTCTGGACTAATAATACTTTTATGTTCATTCAATATTGAATTAATACATTTAATAAAACATATAGCTTGCTGTAATGTCACGGCATATGTTTACTTTATTGGATCGTTTGATTACACAGGTGTATTACAATTTAAACCAAAAATGCGGACCAAACCGACCATGTCAAAAATGAAATAATAGTTATATCATGTCCATTCAATATGTAATAAAAAAAATAATTAAAGATAGAAGTTGCTGTTATTACACAGCAATTTTTATGTAATTCATTGTTTGATTACACAGGTGTGAAACATACTTGTTTAAATGTGAACCAAATTTGGGGACCATGTCTAAAATAGAATTAATTTCATGTTTATTTACCATTGTATCAATAACTTTAATAAAATATTAAGGTTGCTTTAGTTACACAGCCTATTTTTACGTTATTTAATCTTTTGGTTATACAGGTGTGTCACATACTTGTTAAAATGTGAACAACATATTCAGACAAAACATACCACGTCTGAAATATGTATTTTATGTTCTTTCAAGATTGTATTCATTAATGTAAAAAAAGACTTTGCTGAAGATACACAGCATATATTATGATATTTCAACAGTTCTTCAACACACAGCGGACTATGAGGGTGCAGTCTCAAATAAATATTCAACAGCTGCCAGTAAAATCTCTTATTAATAGCGAAACTCATATAAGCAACTTTTATACTATCAAGTTTGCAGTTTTATCAAATTTCCTGAGCAGAAGTGAATAGGCTAGGGTTTGCTGGGTGACTGTGTTCCCGTACATCTTTCACAAAGCCAACTCCAGTTTGCTTCATAACTGCCAGTCACACACTTCCCCTTCTATGGAGGTTGCATCTCCACTCTATTACACTAGACTTTAATTTTCATATCAACACAAACGCATAACCATAATTATTTCAATTAGCTTATTTAAATATATTTGCAGATTTTTGAAGCTCATTTTAATTATGTTAACAATTATTCATTGCATTAGTAGGCATCACGTAAACCAGCACTTACATGGATAAAATCTATGTTATTCAAATTTGAATAGAATATTTTTAAAATGAATCGATTTCATGTGGTGACAGCGGTAATTATTTCTTACTGGAAAGGTAAGTTTAAACATTTTTCATTACTTTATACTTTAAAGATATAGTTTTATCTTTAGAAATGAACAACATGTATACAAACAATAAAATGTTCAAGTAATTTATCTTTCAATGACACATTTTTATTAGTATTGAATAATGTTAATAAAGTTATGCAGTGAAACGTACATTTTAAAATGTCAATCAGGGTGATTTATTTCGCATAAGTGCCTCATGTAACTATAATCTAATTAATCACCAGATTATTTGTGCATCTCGATTAACCCATATTTAGGTTATTTTGTGAATTTCATGATATTTAAAAGAGTTTACAGGTCTGAAAATAGGACAGTCATCAGCAAAATATCGGATCTGTGACTTTACTCTCTCTGGTAGGTCATTTATGTGGCTCAAAATAACAACAGTATTAGCACTGTCCCTTGAGGAACTCCTGAGCCCACTGGAACTTGTAATATATTGTCTATTCACTATAGTTTATCAAATAATTATACAATAAATAAAGGAATTTTATAATTTATGGTCATCCATATTTGTGTAGGTTAACTGCAATAACATAAAAATACGAAAGAACACGAAATTAATATTATTTAAGACATGTTCTGTATGGTCAGCAAATTGATTGGTGTTTATACAAATATGTTACATGTTAAACGCAACTTCTGGGAAGTGACAGCTGCCCTTCTTAAATCAGAGGTTATTATGAATAGCTGTAAAAAAGATTTATTGTATAATCCAAAAAAAAAAAACAAGTTAAGTTGCCGGCCGTGGTTTAATCTGAAGTGCAACGATCTTCCAACTGAGACATTGTGTACACACCGGTCTCACAATAACGTAGTAGCGAAACGACTCAGGGCAAAACTACTTGGTGTGACCTACGGCAAACAGGTATTAGGGCGAAACGACCCGATACTAGATAGCTGTGAAAACGAAGCAAAAGATTATATGAGATACTTAAAAAATATTGATCACACGTGTTTGCATCTAGTAGAAAGTATAGCAAATTGTACTTTTTTTAAACACAAACCGTTGATTATTCTTTCAATATCCTCCGATAACCGCTTATCGTGCGGTTTTAAGGTAACATGTGTAGAATAGGTCAATGTTTCTATACAGAATTACAGTCAGCCAACCAGTTTAGAATCACCCGGCAAAAAACGTTAATTCTTTTGACTACAATGATTTGTTTCGAGATTCAGTGTCAATAAAAATAAAGGGTACAATTTATTTTGTATGATTACAGGTTAAGCCAGACGGCATATGCATATTTTGTAAAAAATAACCGATTAAAGTTCATCCTTTGGAAAATTATAAAAAATCATTCAACTTACAGAATTAGTATTTCAAAACAGTGTCATGGCATTTGTTGTCGTCAGCAAAAAGTTCATTTGAAAATAATAAAGCCTTCTATATTCATATGAACATTTCAAAACATAATTCATTCAATCAGTTCCGATTAACTTTTTGCTGCATTTATCCCCCCTGTTGGCATAATACAACAGCTTTTTTGCTAAAACTTGGTTAATTTAATCCTTCACCTAATGTATACCTTTGACACTTATCATTTTGATTTAATTGGGGCATTATGGAGAATTAAATACAAATTAATCGGAACTGCTGATTATCCGGAACTGGTTGACAAACTGTATGTGTTTATGTTTCATGTACAATACTTATGTCCCTTGACTTGTATGTGTCCATTTACATCTCTTGTGAGATTCACAATCTCCACACAGAGTTGTCGTTCCTTGCTCTCACATACAACTCTGCGTAAGGCTCAGCCTGTCATTTTGTCTACCAAATAGGTAAAACCGAACAAACGCATTCAATGTATATTTGAGTGGATATTTAAGATCGCATGCATTAAATTAAGAAATATGACTTTTAAATTTACGATAAATCGTGCAAAAACTTGTGAGTTGTAATGCAACTCTTTGGAACTATTTTATTTCCCATTTACACAGATGGAATCATTCCACGCACTTCACAAATGTAAACAATTGTACATATTTTTTATTGAGTGACGTTAGGCATTGCTTCGACGTATTTTTGTATGTTGGTTTTTTAACATAAAAAACATATCAATTTTATAATAATTAATTAAGACTGATATAAGATACCATGGTATGAGATGGTTTTCTTTTTAGCAGTGCATGCAATGTAACCGTCGTGCAAGAGATTGTTTAGTATACTGTAACCTCAATGATGAACGCTTGGAATGATCATGACATGAATGAGACGCTTTCATATCAGTAGTCCGTTCTGAGCCCAACACAGAGGTGAATGTAATGTAACCGTCGTGCAAGAGATTGTGAGATTCAGTGTCTTCGTCTGTGTTCGTCGAGCCATGTACTGTGATGTCATACTAGTTTTGTCCAGTGAGAATGCGAATTATCAAATAAACAATATTTGTATTGGTCAGTTCCAAAAAACCTAGTACAATTCAGTGCAAATTCCTGACCATGCTTTCCTTTGTTTCTAGGCTGTCTAAAGACATACTTGTTTCAATAATTTTACTGTGTTTTTTTTTGTATCTACCAACCTGGTGAGTTTTTATATTATTGTATTTTGCAATTATCTATTTGTCTGCAATGAAAATGAATTTAATTATTTTGAAATAATGCATTTATGTTTGGAAGATTGTTATATGTGTTAATTGTGTTATTGTGTGTGTGTTGTTTAGGTTTCTGTTATATGTGTTAATACATATATACAATAATTCCGATATACCTTTGGACAGTCACATAAATATCGAACCTTGGGCGGCGTTAATATTTATTTGAACACCTTCCCTACTAAGTTTGGCTCCCCGATGGCGAGACGACTAGAAACCAGGTTGGAGATATTTCCACCACAACGCTCGGGCCACGTGCGGACCACTAATGGAGCACTTTCGGTTAAGGACCCTCTAGAAGTCCACAGAGGTTGAGGACCCCTTGTCGACGCCAAGGACTGTTTCGCGTAGTGCCTCTGAGTGGATAAGTTTTTTTTCTTAGTTGCAAGTTCATCAACGAACTTATTAACATTAACGTGTATAGCTGTTGTTTATTTCTTAATTTTTCTTCGTGGTAAGACCTAAACATTCAGCCGTGCTTGTTAACTTTACAAAGTGTTTTATTTATTTATTTTCTTCGCGAGAAGACCAGAACATTGCAACCTATTGCTGATGATATGGCCATTGTAGGTAAATCGCCAGACGAAATTCAAAATCATTTAGATAATCTACATTATTATTGCAATGTTTGGGGATTAAAAGTAAATACAGAGAAAACAAAGAATATGGTATTTCGGAAAAGAGGCGGATTATTGCCCAATGAAAAGTGGACCTACAATGGACATGTCATTCAAGTAGTGAACGATTTTAATTATCTAGGAGTTGTTTTTAATTATACTAGGAGTTTTACATTGAATCATGAACACCTAACGGGTAAAGCATTAAAAGCAATGAATATCTTATTATCTTAATATCATGACTATGATTTAAAGCCCAAAATACTTTGTCAACTATTTGACGCTTTTGTTGGTTCCATTTTAAACTATGCCTCGGAAGTTTGGGGCTATACTAAATCTAAGGAATTAGAAAGAATCCATTTGAAATTTTGTAAACGATTGCTAAAGGTTAAACTTAACACGTGTAATGCATGTGTTTATGGTGAGCTTGGTAGATATCCTATGTATATAAATAGGTGTCATTAAATATTGGTTTAATATACGTAGATCTAAAAATATCATTATTTTAACTGTATATAACTTGACCGTTTCAGATTACCACACAGGCTGTCATAATTGGATATTTAATGTTAAAAAGATGCTTGATGACTATGGTTTCAGTTATGTATTTGATGATGCAACTAATATTAATATTGATACTAATACATGTGTAGAGGAATTTAAACGCAGAGTATATGATCACTTTACACAGGACTAGTTTTAAAATCAACTTTGAATATGAGTCCTACCTAGACATTTTCCCAAGAAGTTTGAGATACCTTTTTACTAGACTTAGATTGTCAGCCCACCCATTACATATTCAAACCGGTCGTTATGCGAGACAAATCATTTCTAGAAACCAACGATATTGAATTTGTTGCGATTCGACCGATATTGAAGATGAGTTTCACTTTATTTGTATTTGCCCGACGTTTGGAAAAAAAAATACATTAAAGCATGTTATTATATAAGACCATCTATGTATAAATATTTAAGTTTACTGCAAACGAATAATAAAACAGAACTAATTAATATATGCCTTTATGTAAAAGAATCACTTAAAGTACGAACATCTATTCTAAATGCAAGAATACTTTAATTGTTCATCCTCTTTTTTCATTTTTCTTTCTTTTCTGTTGTTGTTATATTTAATTTGTAATCACGCCACTGTATTTGCTTAGTAAATGATATGTAAATTTGTATAAAACTTTGTTCCTATCACAATTGACAAACTGTACTGTTATCATTATGTGTTGTTTACGATGTACATTGTACAAGTCGAAATAAAGCTGTCTGACTGTATGTCTGTCTGTCTGTCTGTCCTATTCTGTTTACGTGTTGTTTGTTTACATCACGTGCTAAAGTGAACTTTCGACCTTGTCAGTTTCCTTTCAAAGAGGGTTTAATTGTTACATTGTTTTAAAAATTCTTTTTGTGTGAATTATTATATGTGATTTGTGAATTTGAGGCTTTTGGATGGACACGTAAGTTGCTTGAATTATCGTTTTTTCTTATTCTGTTTCTTGCGCTATTTTATTGTTGACTTGTTGCGCCAAATTCATGCGCATCGATATGTAAAAAGTTCTTTTTCGGTGTCTCATGGTAAACACATCAAACGAAAACCCGCTCTGTATTTCAGATCGCTGGAATCTGGATATTTATAGTTCATTTCATACACATTTTAATTTAATAAGTGTTTTTCATTTGACTTATATATCTTTATCGTCATTTTATTGGTTTGTGAACTTTGATTCTGAGTTGTGACATAATTTCACGACCCGAGATTATTTGCCATTGAACGTTTACAAATTCTTATAAGTGATTTTTGCTTTTTAAACTGCATTCTGCATTACTGTATAGGTATTCTACATATATTCTGCTGTAGAAAGAAATTTCATGAATTCCTAGTTTTTATTAATATATATTTTGTTTAGATTTGGATTGATATTTTTCAGTTACTGTCACATTATAATATAAATTTCTGAACACTTTAGATCAGCAAATTTACAACAATTTGCATACTAGTTTAGTAAACAATTCTTAATGTTCCAATTGAAGAATTTTATTGTTTTGAGCCATTTGTTTTGTTAAAAATATTTTCCCGTAGAATTCTGTATGAGTCTAGAGACTGTTGTGATTTGTAATTGTTTAGTGTTGTGTTGTCCATTGTTAGTGTCCAGTGATTAAGTTCAGTGGCTCTCTTGAGATTGATTAATCGCATTGATATACAATGTATTCCGCAAGTCCAGTAATTGGTAATTAATTTTTAGCTCACCTGTCACAAAGTGACACGGTGAGCTTATGTGATCGTGTGATGTCCGGCGTCCGTTATGCGTGCTTGCGTCCGTCAACAATTTTGTTTGTGTAGACAGTAGAGGTCACAGTTTTCATCCAATCTGTATGAAATTTGGTAAGAATATTTATCTTGATTAAATCTGGGTTGGGCTAGTATTTGGGTCATCTGGGGTCAAAAACTAGGTCACTAGGTCAAATAATAGAAAAAAACTTGTGTAGACAATAGAGGTAACAACTTTCATCAGATCTTTACGAAATTTTGTTAGAATGTTTATCTTGATTAAATCTGGATTGGAATTGTATTTGTGTCATCTGGGTTCAGAAACTAGGTCACTATGTCAAATCATAGAAAAACATTGTGTAGATAATAGAGGTCATAGTTTTCATCTGATCTTAATGAAATATTGTCAGAATGTTTATCTTGATAATATCTGATTTTGGATTAGGTCACCGGGCCAACTCTAGTAAAACCTTCTGTGGATGAAAGAGGTCACAGTTTTCATCACGTCTTAATGAAATTTGTAAGAATGTACTAATTCATGACATCTGGCTTGGGATTGTATATGGGTCATCTGAGGTCATAAATTAGGTCATCCAGTCAAATCATAGTAAAACTTCCTGTACACAATAGAGGTAACAGTTTATCAGATCTTTATAAATTAAGGCAGAATGTATATCTTGATTGAATCTGGGTTGGGATTATATATATTTCAACTCAATTCCTAAAATGAACTTATGCACTATGATGATCTTCAATTTTTGACCACTTGTGCAACTTTATTGATATGAACTATATGAGATAACAAGTTGATATAGGAATTATTTATATTATATGTTCTGTGAATGAGAGATTTCATTTCTGAACATACTAATATATTTAGTTTATTTATATTTTAATATACTATGCGAAGAAGGTAAGCCGTAAACGTTTTGGGATTCTTTCGAGATGATGTGTCACATTTCATTTTATTCTGCATTATGTTTGATTTAAAATTACCTAAATGAGATGTTATATTCAACAAACATGTATGTAACTCACAGTCATGCCAAGTTACCAAAAATAATTCTGACCATTAACTTCGATTGATTCATTTGTATGATACTTTGTACAATATTGAAACTTGTTTGTTAATGACTTAAGAATTAGGTCAGTTTGCATTTATTTGTATTTTCTAATTTCTTATGCCAAGAAAAGCCCAGTGTTCTGTGTCTGTTCATGGTCCTCTTACAATTTTAGGGGGAAACATAGTCTACGTCTTCCGTTTGAATGTAAAATGATGCAGGATCATTACAAGACAAAATAATTAAATGCAAACCCAATTTTTACCAGGTGAAGATCTGATAAAACTTGTACCATGGATGGTTAGCATTTATTTTCTAAAAATGAAGTAGATGTTTGCAAATGTCCGTCCATCTGTGTATGTTATTACACCATTGGTTGTCTTTTAACATTAACTGACCAAGCTCGTCTAGCTATCACATCTCCTGGTGTTGTCTGTCTTTTGTCTAAATTTGGATTGCACACGAAACAACTGGGGTCAAAACACAGTCAAGAGGTCATATCTGTTTGTGCTCTAGAATGTCGATTCGAGTATAACCATATTATTGATATGATGTCATAAGGTTTCATTTGTATATGAGCCATTTTGAATTAAAATGTACATACTATTATAAAGAGCTTGTAGGAGCTCCTGTTCATGTATTACACCAGTTTTCCTCAGATGAGCGATCTAGGGCCATCTTGTTTTTTTAGCTATGGTCCGGAAATTGGGCCCATTGTTCTTCATGATATAGCTAGCCATAGTCTGACAGGATTTAAGTTGATGTAGCAAGGTTATTCAGGTAAGCGATTCAGGGCTATCATGGCCCTCTTGTTGATTTTCTCATCTTGTTTTGCATTTGTAAATACTTGTAAATATTAGGTCATTTAGCAGTTTCTTATAACATAAAGTGAAATTTAACTGCTCACAATATTTTATTTTACTTTAAATTGAGAAAGAGTGTCTTCCTAATTGTTTCTTTAAATATAAAGTGTCACGTTAGGTTTTGTTTATATAAGGAGTTGTTCTTTTTTGTCATTGATTCAATAATTTAAAATATGATCACTTATTGAAAAGAAATTTCAGTTGTTTTTATCTGGTATTTGTGTTGTATTGTATTTCTTTTTCAGCTAAGGTGTTACTGTGCTGAAAATGTAATTAACACTCTTTTCAGATATAGTTTTATTTTTGTTTCAGTTGAGGACTGGATTTTGGAATAAGATTTTATTAATTTTAACTTCATACATTGTATCGTTTTTGGTATATTGCCATCGTGGTGTTTTGCTGCCGTTTTGTTTTTGCACATGGATACAATATTGGATATGGAAGATCAGCAGGGTGCAGTTGGCAGTATGCCAACTAAAAAAAGAAATGTTAGAGATTCTCTCTAAAAAGTACAACTTCCATAGGACCAACACATTGAAAAAAAGTAGACATGGGTACTAAGCCCAAAATCCAATTGTTTCCACTCACGAGTACTCCATTTCAGTTCAGTCTCTTGTTATTCCTTTACAACCATCAAATTCGCCTGTTAATCCTGTGTTGTTTTCAGGCACCCACATTCCCAAAATACGTTCATTTTCAGGGGAAGATCCGGTTCCTCGTAATGAGATCACTTACTACGAATGGCGTCATGAAGTTAGGTGTCTGATGCATTCTAACACTTACACTTCCCAACACATTCTCCAAGCCATTAGAAATTCATTGCCAAAAACAGTTAGAAAACTTGTTGTCTCATTAGGATATTCAGCCTCTTTAGATGTCATTTTAAAAAAAATAGATGCAAATGTTTCAGAGCCAGCTCGAAAGTGTATTACAATGAGAGAATTGTTTAATGCCATCGAAAAGCCTGAGGAAACTGTAACTTCATTTCGGTGAAGGTTGGAGGCCATTCCTGCAAAGGCATTTGAATGATCTTATGTACGAGTGCTTGTGGTTAGGACTTTGCTCAGAGGCATTGAAGTGCAGCACTCGGCATAAACTCGATTCATCCCAACAATACGACCAGCTTCTGAAGGATATCGGGTAGGTTGAAAAAGGACTAAATTTGTCTGACCTTCCAAAAACTAGGACCAATTCAAAAGTTATAATTCAACCTCCGGAAATGCAAAAACAAGGGATAAGGTTCATTTATCTGGTTATAAGGATTCAGTCCAATGTAGACAAGAAATTAAATGATATATTGAAGAGAATCGACTCTATGTCTTTACAGCCATCTTTTTCACCGCTGCCTCAGATCCAGCAATCTTTGTACCCACCATTTTCTACCATACTACAGAATACTCAACAACCCAACAGTGTTCCCGGGCGAGGTAATGACTACCTAGGCAGGGGAGGAATCATGTACCGAAAAGTTTAACCACCTCTGTTGGCGGCCGCCCAGAGGTAAGTGAATATCAAGGCCATTCAAATTTTGTATGTTTCTGAAACAAGTTCTTCGGTTGCAGATTGTTTGGTCGGTGATTCTAATCAAACCAATATTGTTTTTCATTCAGTTCCTTCTGTTGCGCTAATTGATACTGGGTTCACGGTTTCTACTGTATCAAGTTCATTTTACCAGTCTCTTCCACATAAACCTCCTCTCTGTGATATATCTAACTTGGGTAATGATTTAAATGTTTCTGTTGCAAATGAAAACTAGTGAGAAATGTTTGGTTTTATTGAAACCTCCATGTACATTCCATTGTTGAATTTTATTTAGCTCTGCCTGGTTTAGTTGTTCCAGACACCCATTCTAGTCCATTTTGTCCTGTTATTTTGGGTACTAATATCATTTGTCGATTTAAGTCTGTCGCAGTTGAGCTAGAGCTCATTGATGCTTGGCAGATGGCCTTTGGCACTTTGGTTTGTAAACCAGCAAATGTTTTTTCCACCAATAAATACAAAGTTGAAGTGACCCCTTATGAGTCTATTTCATTTAGTGGAAGTGTGAAAGGGTTTAACCACACTATTCAAAAGGTTGTCATCGAAAATCTTTCAGATGGCAGTTCATTGATTGTCAGGCCTCATGTGGTAAAACTCTCACAACATGGTAAGTATGTCAAGATTCCTGTTAGAGTGTGAAACATGACCGCAAAATCAGTTTTCATTAAGCCAAACCTCCTATTTGTGTTGTCAATGAAGTCTATGTTGTTGATGACATTACTACTTCCCCCTTTTTCTCCTTCAGTAAATCAGACTTCACAGGTTTCCAAAACTCTGGGCATCAAAATTGATACTTCTAATTTGACACCTGAACAGATTCTTAGAGCTCGGCAAGTTCTTGGAAAGTGTAAACATGTTTTTTCGACAGGTTTTTCTGACATTGGTCACTGTAATTTGATAAAACATCATATAACTCTTTACAACATGTCCCTTCCAGGCAGCCATATTGCAGGATTCCTCCGGGCATGTATGAGGAAGTATGTCAATATATTAAGGAGATGCTTGAATGTGGAGCCATCCATGAAAGCAACTCCTTTTATTCATCAAATTGTGTGATTGCACAAAAGAAATATAATTATCTTCGCTTTTGTATGGATTTCAGGATATTCAATTCCAGGACACGGAAAGATGCCTACATGCTTCCCCGTTTCAATGGTACAGTTGATTTGCTTGTAGGTTCTAGATATTTTTTCAAGCTTGATTTACGATCTGGATACTGGCAGGTCTTAATGGCGGAAGAAGATAAGGCAAAAACAGCATTTTCTGTTGGTAACTTAGGTTTTTATGAGTGTGAACGCATGCATTTCGGTCTTGTGAATTCATGCGAAACATTACCGCGCTGTATGGAACAATTTTTGAGTGATCTATTCTCACATGAGTGCCTTGTATTTTCAGATACGTTTGAATCCCATCTTGAGCGACTAACTTTCGTTTTTCAGTGACTTGAGACACATGGCCTAAAGCTTAAAGGTGCGAAGTGTGGGTTTTTCAACAACTCTTGTGACATACTGGGGCACATTATTTCAGAACAAGGTATTCCTACTTACCCTGAAAAGACATCTTCCATTACTTCATGGCATGTCCCAAAAAACATTACTCAGTTAAGATCTTTTCTTTGAACTGCAGTTTTTTTACCGGCGTTTTATAAAAGACTATGCTTAATTTGCCCAGCCACTAAACTCTCTTTTAGAAGGACACAATCCGTCTACTAAAAGTAAAAGAAAACTCCCATTCATTGGTCCTGGGGCCATGACCAACAGATCTCTTTTTATACCCTCAAGTCCAAATTTACTTTTTTCCCTGTTCTTGCCTTTGCAAACTACACTAAACCCTTCATTCTGCATACTGATGCATGCGGAACTGGACTAAGGGCTGCACTTTTACAGCAACAGGAAGACTCATCTGAGCGTGTTATAGCTTATGCAAGTCGAGGTCTCCGTCGCAGTGAGCCCAACTATCCTGCACACAAATTGGAGTTCCTTGCTCTGAAATGGGCTATAACATACGAATTTCATAACTGTTTATATGCCACAACTTTTACCGTAACAATAGACAATAACCCTGTACATTATACCATGTCTACAGCAAAGCTTGATGCTACTGGTAAGCAATGGGTTGCTGCTTTATCGATGTACAATTTTTACATTATAAAAAAAAACCGGTAAACTCAATTTAGATTGCGATGGTCTGATTCGCCGATGCTATTAAAGGAATTTGTGAATCTGTTTCATTTCAGCTTCCAGCAGTTGAATGTCTGGCGTGTTTTTCTGCTTCACAGATGGTAACTGTGGATGCAATACCTTCGGCTAGTAAAGTAAATCAAATGGATTGGTCAAAAGAACATTCATGTGACCGTGACATTTTACAAGTCATTGACATGGTTCATAGTGGTACAAAACCTACAGAGTTTAAAGATCTATCAGTCAGTGTCAAAACATTGATTAGGGATTTCGATCTCTTATTGATTAAGTTTTGTATCGCAATTCCATAATAGATGGTGAACAAGTTAGAAACTCGTGGTGCCATACTCATATCGCTTAATAGCATTTCGGGGTGTGCATGACTATATTGGCCATCCAGGGTGCGACAAGTCTCTTTGTCTTGCTTGACGGTGTTTATATTGGCCAGGCACGGAACAGTGCATTGATAGCCATGTTTCTAATTGTAGAAGTTGTATTTGCAGGAAAACATCAATTGTTCCTTCTGTGAATCTAGTTTCCATTGAGACCTCCAGGCCAATGCAACTTGTTTGAACTGATTTTCTTAAAGTTGATCAAAGGTGGTTATGAGGACGTGTTGGTTATAACGAACCAATTTACCTGTTATGCCAAGGCAATCCCTTGTCGCAATCAGAAGGCGACCACAACTTCCAAGGCCTTGTTCGAACATTTTATTGCTCATTACTCATTCCCTAAGCAACTCCATTCTGATCAAGGCAGAAACTTTGAGTGTCAGGTCATCAAGGAACTGTGCAACCTTGCAAATTTTCGGAAGACTCATCCTATAAGTAATGCATCAGCTGATCGGTTTAACCATACCCTGCCCCGCATGCTGGGTACACTTTGTGATGAGAAGAAGTCTAACTGGAAAGACTATATTTATTCATTAGTACAGGCATACAATGAAACTAAAAGTAGCTCCAATGGGTATTCCCCACGTTTCCTAATGTTCAGATGGCACCCAAAATAACCAGTTGATGCATATCTAGGCACAACTCCAGGAAAAGAAGGAGAGGCATTTCATTCTGCATACATTTCAAAATTGCAGGAACGCCTAATGTTTGCATACAGAGTTGCAGGTGATTTCGCCAGAAAGCGTGCAGCGCAAAACAAAGCTCTTTATGACAGTAAAGTTAAACAGAATCAGATCTGCATTAATGATATTGTACTAATTAGACTATTCAATCTGCAAGGCAGTTATAAATTTGCTGACAAATGGGAGAGAGAACCATACATTGTTTTATATATCTTATATGAAGGCCAGCCTGTGTACAGAGTACAGAGAGAGAACTCTGCACAGGAACATGTTACTACCATTTGTCTATATTACAGAATCTGAACAGGAAATACAAACTGTCAGCAAGGTCAGAAAGTGTTCAAAGTGTAGTTTAACTTCTGGTAGTGATAGCAACAATAGTTCAAGTTCTGATTCGTTTGTACAAATATATAGGATTCTACAGAGAAGGAATACTAACACTCATACTGCTGTAACTCCATGCCCAGTTACCAGCAACGGTGCCCCTGCCATTTCTCACTCTTCTCAATCTCCCTGTACTGACTCTATTTTGCAGCCAATTCCTGCAAGTCCAACCAACCAGTCCATAACAGGCAGACTATTCACTCCTGACTGGAAAGTCCTGTCGGTTCACCTTTCTCCCATGAATCAAGTAATAACAAGCAAATTCGTTGAATTGATATCGCCTGCCAATATGCTTCTGGCCACTAAAGTGTGAAATTTGGCACTCAAAAAAACATTTTTTTTTCAAGATACAAAGGGCCATTACTCCGTTATTAACAGATGGTGTACAATGCCATTGTGCGTGCATCATCCAAGTATTCATATATATATACTCATACCAAGTTTCAATGAAATCCGTCAAAGCACTTCCAAGGTATGGCTCCGGACGGACGGAAAGACGGACGGACGGATGGACGGACAACGCCAAAACAATATCCCTCTGCCGATGGCGGGGGATAATAATAGTTCTTCTCTTTCCCCGTCTATACATAAGAGTTTTCCACCCAGCAGACCCGTTCGCCAACGTCGCCCACCAGACCGGTTTGGCGAATGGCAATCTGTACATAGTGCTAGATATTTTGTTTAAGGCATTGATTTTGGATAGTATTTCAGATTTTTAAGTTTGGTGTTTTGTAACCTCTTATGGCTGCATGTAACCTAAGAAGTTCTACTTTGGTAATAACTTTGTATTTAAAAGTATATAAATTATTTTTGCCTATTTAAAGTTTTGTCAATTCCATTTGAATTTGTGAAAAGTTTAGCCGTGATTGTTTAATACCATTCTTTACAGATACAGAATATACATGTAGTATCCAGTTATATTCTGCAATCATTACATTGTCATTTTGGTCTATGCAACAATTCTATCTTGCAAATCTTGATCTAAACATGTTAGGAATCAATTATTATTATGTTCGGGAAATGTCTTTGAAAAAAAAGAAGATGCTAACAACCCCAAATGAATCCCCATGTTATCATAAATGTCTCTTTTATTGTAAATATTGTACAAAAATGTATTATGCTTTAATAAAAGTGGTGAAAGTTTATTTTTGTTCACTCAAAACATTGCACTATAATTATTTACATTAGCCTATTTTCATTAAAATAATATTTAATAAGGGAAATTTTCATTACATTGTATGAAAACCACATGAGTATTGTTTTGATTTTATATCCCATCAATATGTTAACAGTTTTTATGAATTTTAAACATTTTCTAATTTTGTCCTTTGATTTATTACATTTTTCATGAACTAAGGTCATGAAACATGGAAGACAACACGTATAAGGATTGACATTATTTACTTCTCTTTGGCTTATGTTCT
The DNA here is from genome assembly GCF_020536995.1 of Dreissena polymorpha. Classification (NCBI taxonomy): domain Eukaryota; kingdom Metazoa; phylum Mollusca; class Bivalvia; order Myida; family Dreissenidae; genus Dreissena; species Dreissena polymorpha. The sequence goes on from NC_068366.1 coordinate 70,449,467, forward strand.
GTATAATGGTACAATTAACTTATGAAAAATCATTTATGTGTTATTTGTAATTCGAGGTAATTCGTCACATAAATATCGAACCTCGGGCGGCGTTAATATTTATTTGAACCCCTACCCCACTACACGAGTAAAAGATTTTCTGAATTTAACATGAACTTGAAGTAATTGACAGTAATTCAGTAAATAAGGAGTGTTACCCCGGTATCATCTTCCAGGACTATCTGAAATTTAATACGCCTCAAGTAAAGTTAAAAATCCTCTAATAAAAGGTTTGTTCACTAGATAAGGACTTGTGTGTCAAATTATACAAAGCTCTTGTGCGTACACACCTTGGATATGGGAAAACAGTTTGGTATCCTTGCCTCCCAAAGGAAATTGAAAGTATTAAGGGTGTTCAGAGGCGGTTTACAAGATAAGTTCCAGGCCTTTTAGATACTGTAAAAACTCAGTGATAGGTCTACCTGTACGAAATAATGGGACGGATTCCGGGCGTAATCGGGGCGGAATTGGCACGTTAAGTTGGAATTACGCCCGTACAACTGGCGGAATAAGATTTAAGCACGGAAATAAAATAATATCTGGGGGTAATAAACTTTTTTTCCTGGCGTAAAACAAATCCGGGCCTATTTTTATCCCCGCCGAAATTAAGGAGGGAATATAGTAATTGGTCCCGTCCGTCTGTCAGTCCGTACTTCCGTCCAAAACTTTGTCCAGAGCATAACTCCAAATCTATTCAATGGATTAACTTTAAACTTATAATATAAACAGATGGCAACTAGGTAAAGTGTAGTTACAAAAAGCCATAACTCTATCTACCTTAGGTTTTGAATTATCTCTCTTTATATAATTTCAAAGTAAATGTTTGTCCGGAGCATAATTCTAAATCTACTGAAGGGATTTACTTGAAACTTAAAATATTTTAGCAGATGGCAAATATTAGAAGTTCTGTGACCAAGAACCATAACCCTATTTACCTTAGTTTTTGAATTATCTTCCTTTATATAATTTCAAAGTTAATTTTTGTCCGGAACAAAACTCTCAATCTACTGAAGGGATTTACTTTAAACTTGAAAAATGAACAGATGGCAAGTAGGAGAAGTGCAATAACCAAGAATCATAAGTCTATCTACCTTAATTTTATAATTATCTCCCTTCATATAATTTTAAAGTAAGTTTTAGTCCGGAGCTTAACTCTTAATCTAATGAAGGGATTTACTTGAAACTTGAAATATAAACAGATGGCAAGTAGGATAAGTGCAGTGACTAAGAACTATAACTTAGCACTTAAGTATATTAATAATCTCCCTTTAAATTTCGAAGTAAATTTTTGTCCGGAGCATAACTTTAAATCTACTGAAGGGAATACCTATATCAATGGGATCATGCGTTGAAATGCTTGTATCGTGTACAACACAGATTATATTATTATATATATATATTTTTTTTAGTTTGGACATATCTGCATGTACAACTGAGGAATAATTTTATGCGGCGCCAGTATCATTTGTTTCGATAGTTTCGTCTTTAAGACATCATCTTCGTTAAAATAAGTTGAGCCTCCTTATTAACCACTTTTATATGAGGTTAATATTTCAATCAATTCTTGTTGTTTTATTTCGCTAAGTCGGTTTTTTTTCAACTCGCTACGTGGAACACTATTAACAAGGTTAACATATGGGCTCTTGGTCATACAAAATTATATCGTATTCATTGTTTAAATCTCTGTTAATTATACACACCTGCGTTTAACCATACATCCATACATAGTTAAAAATGATGGCTATACTAAAACATGCCCCAGCGTTATTGTTGGATGTCTAAGGGCACTACAGTGACTAAAAGACAACTTTATCAATATCAATCTAGCATAATGCTTTAGACAGCATAGGAAGATGGAATTTCTAACTATTCATGAACTGGTTAAATTCGGTAATACTCATTCATCTTCTCGGCTGTTCTTCTGTGATTAATAGAATAAAGATAATAACGCTTAAATATTATGATATGCAATCGTTCCATCTTACTTGTTTGTCATGTGAACGACACAGCATAACGCATATTGTTTTAGAACGACGATTATTGAAAACCTATTATTTCAATTGTATTTCAATAACCCTTTTTGTTTTTGAATTTGATAAAACAAAAGCTTACCAACAGTTGCTATTTTTTTATTCCCTGAAATCCTGACATTAAATTCCCTATGGAATTCGTATTTCACTTGACCATAAAGCACATATGTTAAATTTTAACATAAGAAAAATACTCTTAGTACATAAGGAAAAGAAATGACGTTGCTGTTTCATTAGACATGTAACAGGAAGCATGTCCTACTTGATGCGTTCAAATGTTCAGTTAGTGTTCTCTTTGAAATCAAATGGCTTGTGTATTTAAAGTACAGTAATCATTATTTGTTTAGAATAAGCTATCATGGACTTCACACGATTGAGGAAACTTTACCTTAAGTCTTTAAGAAATATCTGCTCTTAACTATCGTATGTTCGTTAAATATTGCATTACTATTAGTGCAATACAATGTGCAGGTCATTTCAAGGTCATTGGTTTTGTTAAGAAGTAGTACATGTTCAATATATCTTAACTGTGTTTGTACTTTTTAAGTATTTTTGCGTACGTTTCTCTCATTTTCAATGTTAGCTTATGGAAGTGCTAAGAGGTTAATATTAATGTGAAACTGTAAGACTGTCATTCGAAATTTCACTTTCGAAAACACATGCTTCCTTTAGATTTATTCTAAATTAAGTAAACTGCATTAAACTTTATATCGATGTTCACATATTCAAAAACAATGCAGATATGCTATGATAATATGTGTTTCTAAAATACAGGTATGTGTCAGCTTTTATTGCTATGACAGCCCGTTTTAGTAAACGTTAATATTAATTATTCAAAGCATTATAAAGCTACGCAAACGACATATGTGAAGTTTGAAATCGTTTATTGGATTAGTGTACAAAGTGTCTTAACTAGAAATATGTAACCACTGTACTAACAAAACACACGCCAGACATCTAAGGGACAACTTTACATGATGTTGAATTATCATAACATACATATATTATCATGAACTAAAACGTGCATATGGTTTGCAAAGTAAATGCTGATAAGACCAATGACTAATGACTATGACTAATGATGTTAAAAAAACAACATAATAAACGAAAAATTAAGTACATTTCAATTAATACAAATTTTATCAATAATGTACCGAATCGTTTTAAAATATTGACGCAAAAAAGTGCAAAAGACGAGGGTGGAACACTATTAAATATGCAAATGGTGTCTGTAGGAAGACGCATGTTTAACTCTTGGGAAGCAGCCTCACGACACTTTCTATAGTAGGAGAAATTGGATATGTCAAAATGCATTACGAAACACTGCATCGAATTCCAAGAGTGCTCGATAAACTTAAAAATTATTCAACTATATTATGTTCGTAATGTTTTATGCAAATATAGTTTTCATTTTTGTTGACAAAAAATCTGATATTCAATAAAGTAAT